>NC_091130.1:151902951-151987951 GCF_040183065.1 Periplaneta americana
TTAAAGAATTCACACCTTTTGTTTCATAACTATGAGAATACAGTTCAAAATTATTACGATTTTTATATATGAATTTTATTAATACAATATAATAAATTCGTCTTATGTTAATTAAATTAAAGTCTAAAACACTTTTTGGATAATCAATACATTTATGAAGACATATTTTAATTATTTTCTTCTGTAATAAATAAAGTGGATTAAAATTGGATTTAAATGAGCTACTCCATCCTATAATTCCTTACATAATTAATATGAAATATAAATTCTTTTTCTACACGGGAGGGGAGGGAAAATGGACCGTGGCAATGAAAATTCCAACCCGGCAATTGCCTAAGCAACTGTGGAAAACCACGGAGAAACCACTGTCGGGTTGGTCGGTCCGGGAATCGAACCACGGACCTCCCAAATGCGAGTTCCAGGCGATACGCATTAGCCAACTCGCTCGATAGATGGGGTATATCTACAGAGTTAAATAGATTGCGATATGCTTTTTATGTAGATCGACAAAGTAGAGGTCCAAGAACCGCGCCTTGTAGTACAATCTTCAGGGTCCTAATCCATGGTATTCCAGCCATGAATGGCTTACAAAACCCTGAGACTTGGCGTAGAATTTCTGTTCCCGATTTCCGTATTTTTACATATGTGATACATGAATGAAGAACACCCTGTGTACATTCATGTTCATTGGGCCAGCCATCGCCGCTTCATTGGGCAATTGAACCAGAGGTTCGCAACAGACGAAGAACTGCTTTAATAATTATAGAGCGGAAGTAATGTAGATGAGCATATTTTAATTACGAATTCTTTGGGGTGAACCTGATAAAAATGTCTTACAGACTGGAGGTCGCAAATGTACAGTTCTATTGGAATAAATTATATAAAATGCTATTACTTATTAGTTTTTCACTTGAAAAATTAAGAACATGGGTCTGATTTTCACACAGATGCATAGAGGAATTGAAGTGTAACAACTTTTTATTTTGGAACTTTGCGATCCTATGTTTGGTTTCAGTACAAATTGAAATAGTAGACACGAAATTATATAAAACTAGTGGCTTGTGCAGCAAATGCTGCAAACTAAGTTCATTAGAAGTTCAAATAAAAATTTTTCAGATTTATTTTCAATGACAAATACCATACATTTTGAAAGTTATTTGCTTCCATAATAATGAAACATACTCCCTCTGTATGGTTTTTATGCCAAATACTTTTTCTTGAACCTATGTATCTTATGTCTCTTGAGTTTCAACGTGAAACCGCAAGTAACAACGTCAGGACGATCAGTGGGTTTTTCATGTGGGAGTAAAGCAATAGCTATTTCAGGTCATTGTGGATTGTAAAAGTTAGGTTTGCTATGCTTTTGAACAATAGACATAGCATCTTGGTATAGCTGCTGCATGTAGAGCTTGAAATGTAGAGGGTAAAATCATTTTATCCTGCTGAGAGATCTTGCTGAAATGATCGAGAGACTACAAAATTTTGTAGGCCTCTTGTTTTATCAGTAAGTAATACCGTCTTTCCTTAGGAACTGTAATTTTTGCGCTCTCTCGAGTCAATACCGAAGAGAATGACGCATAGTAAGTATCTACACCACACCGCCATTAAGTATATGAAAAAGACCCAACCCCACTTGATTAATAACTATAAAAATATTTGATTTTTAAGAACAATATTATTATCTTACGTAAGTTTTGTAGTTATATAATAGCCGCCACTCAGTAAATTATAGAAATGAAGATCTAATTTAAGATATTTTCTGCATCTACTTATATAACCCCAAAACGTTTCACTTTCATATCATCAATATAGCATTAATATGTATAATTAATGTAAAATGGTCAAATCATGGTATTAACTATAATAATATTTCATTTCTAATAGTAATAATGTCATCAAACCAGCTCAAGTTTTATAGATTTTAATATCCAATACACAGCTGTACTCAGAAAATTACACACCACAGAATCAGACCTGTAAATTAATTTTAGGAGGTCTCGAAATTTTTAATAACCAATATTTAATTTGTGGTCTAAATATGTCAGCAATCTTGCACATCATAGCCTTTGTGTAATATTGTTTACTGTAGTGTGTATTTTGTTTTATTCTGAAATGCAATTTAGTTAGTGAAAACAGATGGATTTTAGAAAATAGGAAAATGATGTAGGAAAATTGACATTTCACTGAAAACTTCTATTTTTCTGGAATACTTTGGGTTACAAACTTCAAAATGAAGGTTCATTAATTAAAATCCGTTCAGCCGTTTTCCCGTAATTCCCATTACCAGTTCAAATTATATATAGATTTCTGGTTACCAGGCAACGATTTCTAGTTCCGTACCTATTTTGTTTGCTACGACCTAGACATGTGTTATTCAGATGTTTCTTCGTTTCAATAGTAGTATATATTTATTTAACCTAGTAGAGAAAAGGCCATGAATCCTCTCCTCCTCTACCAGGGGATTTAAACTACAATATGAAGAATACAATTACAATTCAGGCGGTCAGAAGCAAAGGGGTGTAAGTGAACTTAAATTATTTTCCATAAAATGTGATTAAAATTACTAAGCATTCGTAAATTCGGTGAAGTTTTAATTTTAAATGTTCATGTGCGATGTGATTAAAAGATATTTCCCTTACCACTGAAATTTTAAATGCTTCAGTTTACTCTGGATGCAGAAATTTTAATATCAATCAATGCGGCGGCCGAAAATCATATCAAATTAATTCATTTACAGTCGACTCAAACCCAACACCTCTTTAATGTCGGCGCGTTTAGACTTATTAATGATACCGCGGTAGTATTTCATTGACTATTACGCTTTTACTACGTCACACTACTTTTGACCAATAATAAGGTACGAAAGGACGTTTTTCAACCAATCATGGCTGCTTATCGCACAATTTTATCGCGTCCCTAGCATTTGTTTAATTTTATCGCGTCCCTAGCATTTGTTTATTTTTATCACTACCCTATCATTTGTTTCTTTGTTTGCCAACATTTCAAACTGCACTGGTCTGGCCGTCAAAAAACAGAAAATTACAAACCACTCCAGTCGATGCACAGCAGTTTCAACTATGACTCGCATTGGCATTCAAGAACAAGAATTAATAAAGATCACTGGTCATATATGAAGAGCACCATTCGGAAATTCTGAATAAGTTGAGGGATATACCATGTACATCAACGAGTTCACTTCTTTTACGCACACGTCCATTATAACATGAACTGAACCACCAACCACTAAAACATTCAAATTTGAAAACTGTACTTTCAATAGTTGTTTCTTTTAAAATTATTCATGTTTATTTTTTATTTCATCATCGTTAATTAAAACGTTTCCTGTTTATTTCATCATCCCTAATTAAAACTTGTCTAGCACTTGTTTATATTATTTAGGTTATGTTTGTTATAGCTTCTGCTATATGATATTATGGATAGTCACGTATCAGAGATTGTTTAATATTAAGATTTATTGAAAATCATCTGTCAAGTGACTGTGATTACTGGGATCCAGATAATTGAAATGGAATGCAACTGTTTAATAAAATTCAAACTGAATCAACAAAGCCTTCTTGACTAGTAACCGTCCACAGAGTTCAATGAAGTTGCCATAGTTGGCACAACTGATACCGCTAACAAGAAAACAGCTACTGCCATCTAGCGTAATGTTGAGATGGTACAATAATACATTTGAAGACAATTGTATTTTCGTAAGTCAATTAATATTTTATTGTATTGGAGTACTTTGTTACTTCTAATCTTTATATACTTTCTTCTAATCGTGTAATAGTCAATTAAATTCCACTCGAGTTTTGATTTTCTCTAGATAAATCAAAACCTCTAGTGAAATTACTGTTGATAAAAGACTTCATTTGTCGAACAAAGAAGGAAGTTAATAAAGTTAAAAATGTATTACTTTGATATTACCGTGCCGTGTACGTGAAACCTAGAGTTCAAGATGGCGAATTATGACTTCCATGGCAACCATTTACCAGATCGAGTTTCAAACCATTTTCTCCCCTTAAAAGCATGTTTCTTTCACATTAGTCAAGGACAAAATATATGAAGAAAACTTATCTAAAAGGGACTAATTAACAATCAATTTTATTTCAATCCAACATTATAAGTTCCAAAATAATTTTTCCCTTCAGTGAAATAGTCGTATGCATACGACTATAGTCGTACATATGGCAACCCTGCTTGTCATTAGCGCCAACTACATCTGTATGGACATGCGCAGAAGTGTTTTGTAATCCATTCCAGCTTATTCCGAATTTCACCGGTCCGGTGGCATCAATGACGTCACGCTGCAGCGAAATAAGGAACAAAACTGCTGTAAGGATCGATGACTGTCATGGCGACTGTACAAGTTGTTGTCTGTGCTACGCTAGCAAAATTTTGCGAAATTTTCGTACTGCCATCTCGTTCAAAGAAAAGATAGCATAAACAATTTATTTCTTGAACCGGTAGTAATAACTGGTCCGTTGACATGTTCGCTCATAAGCCATTAACATATTGTTTTTACGTTGTGCTCATTACAAACAATACAGCAGAACACACCGCCATGACACAACAGTGCACGATGTTATTCGTCTGCTAATTCCCGCCTTATACAAAAACCAATCAGATTCACTGATGGCGACTGCCACCACCTCTGCAAATTGATGGCACCGGTGCGACACCGGTGGAGCATCAATGACGTCATCGGTGGAATTCGGAACACCGTGAGGCCATCGGATTGCTCACCGGTGAGATTCGGAATACGCTCTTCGATGGAGCTTCACGGTGGTGCAATGGGCAAAGGGAAAGGTCTTATCCATTGTTGCCAATTCAGCTGTTTTCCCGCTAGATCTAGCGTTTTTCAGTGTTAGTGTAGCGGGTAAAATTTATGAAATTTGTATTGCTCATATACGGATTTAGCGTTTTTTTTAACACAGCGGTAAACTAATCTTATTTTTACACTGACAGTATAGCAATTTTGCGTTTCTGTACTGCATCTTGGCGGGTTTTCAAGAATCTAGTTGGCAACACTGGTCTTATCCGTGCCATTCAGTTGACAACTCGATTCGAGCTGGCAGCACTAAATAACTAATAGAATATTTGTTCTTTGCCAGGGCTGACTTTCTTCCCGGCAAATGCTTTATTGAAAAGAGCGCAAGCGTAGGGAAAACAGTGCGGTATCTGACGTCATATAATTATGCATGTCATTGTGCTGTGGTGATGAGAAACAAATTATGAATAAAACAAACACTCCATTATAAATACACTTTCTTCATCATATGAAGATAAACGGAAAGGAAATACATATACTTACTTACTTACTTACTTACTTACTTACTTACTTACTTACTTAATTACTTGCTGGCTTTTAAGGAAACCGGAGGTTCATTGCCGCCCTCTCATAAGCCCGCCATTGGTCCCTATCCTCAGCAAGATTAATCCATTCCTTATCATCATATCCCACCTCCCTCAAATCCATTTTAATATTATCTTCCCATCTACGTTTCGGCCTCCCTAAAGGTCTTTTTCCCTCCGGCCTCCCAACTAACACTCTATATGCATTTCTGGATTCGCCCATACGTGCTACGTGCCCTGCCCATCTCAAACGTCTGGATTTAATGTACCTAATTATGTCAGGTGAAGAATACAATGCGTGCAGTTCTGTGTTGTGTAACTTTCTCCATTCTCCTGTAACTTCATCCCTCTTAGCCCCAAATGTTTTCCTAAGCACCTTATTCTCAAACACCCTTAACCTATGTTCCTCTCTCAAAGTGAGAGTAAAGGAAATACATATGGAAAGATTAACTATGATATGAACATAAATATGTAAATGAAAGGTGCTCAAATGTTTATGCAAAAAACAAATAGATTTATTGATGTGATATTAAAAATTCCTTCTTCTGTTTTCCTCGTATTCTTTTTGAATGCATCTCGCATTGGTCTAAGAAAGGTATGATGGATTTAGTTCACTTGTTATAGCAAGATCTCCAATTTTAGGCAGAAAGTCATTGAACTCTTTGCTCAAAATTACAGGAAAATTAGAATTCAAGTACAGAACAGTTTAGAAAACTTCAAAGTTTCGTGAATTTATTGTATTAATTTATTACTAGGTATTATTATTATTATTATTATTATTATTATTATTATAAAATATTCACGAAATTAAATGATAAATTATCGTTACTTTTCGTTTCTGACTTGAATGTTCTAGCGCTTCTCAGACAAAGTGGCTTTAGCCACCACTGCTGATGTGAACTTGAAACAGCGAACTTGCATGTAGTTTCTGCGAATTAGCATAGATGGCAGCAGCTATCGGTATACGGGCTGTCTTACCGACAAACAGGCATTGTTTAGAACAGAATCTGCTTTACTTATCCAGTTTTGTTTTTTATTTGATAAAATAAACATTTCTGTTCAGTTTTAATTACTCTGCGATGACTACTTACACTAGAATATCACTCTGTAACGCAGGTGGCCCGAATTCGAGCCCCGGTAAGTCCTGGGAATTTTCATTTTAGAAAGATCATAGCGACACTTCTAGAGGAGAAGATTGCAGTTGGGGGTTTTCTTCGAGGTTTTCACGTTTTACAAATTGATATCCCCTCAAAATCTCATTGTAGAAATCCATCGACCACTTACAAAACATTTTTAATTACTATACTGAAGTAAATAAAAAACGATTATTAAGGTTACTACACGGAGTCATTCGTACAAACTCAATTTTTCATTGTTATATTTATTCAACTGTATTCTCACGTGGTTTGTTTCATGTTTGCATTAATTTTTTAATCCTCTGTATTCCTATAATACCAACTGAGGGTCTCAGAATATTTCAATATCAATTTCCGTAACTATGACAACAAGAGTATGTAGCTAATACAGACAATTTTTTATTTTTAAGGTGAGTACCCGTGAGATTATGATGCAGTAGCTTGTATACCTGATTCATCATCTGGTAAGTCATATTTTTCGTTTTTATTTGAAATGCCTTTCTCATTTTTACTTACGGATATAGAGACAGATTTTAATGAAAAATACTTCAAACTAACTGCTCTTTCCTTATATAAAGTATGTATTACTTTTCAGATGAAGAAATTCAATAGATTAGAAATAGGAAAACATGAGCAAGTGGAATGCTGTCTTGACAAAAGCGAACTTGTCCTTTAAAATTTTGCACTAAAATACTGCTCACCATGTTCATATGTTTCCAACTGTACTAGATCCATTTCGGTTCGAATAATGGACATGTCACGAAAATGAAACTTTCGAATGGATTGATCTTTCTTTTTAATTCCAGGTTATTACCGGGTATTGTATTGCTTTGTATTTATTTACATTCCATGGTCTTCGTACATGGCTTCGAAGCTAGAATGTGGAACAAGTCAAAAAATTTTAATAGTACTACAAAGTCTTAATTATAGTCAAAGTCCAGTTTAAATATACACTGAAGAATTTTACAATATAGTCTACTAGTTCAACACAATACAAGACAGAAATATTCATGAAACGTTATTGAATGTCACAAATTCACCTACAGAATAGAAGGCGTGAGAAATTAAGTACTTCTTTAATTTGGCCCTAAATAATCTTATGTTCTGTGTTTGAATTTTTATGTCCATAGGTAGGCTATTAAATAACTTTACTGCCATATAACGCACTCCTTTTTGATAGCACGATAGAGTTGCCGATGGAGTATGAAAGTCAGTTTTTGACGCCTATTTATGCTATGAACTGTTGCATAGGTTACAAAGTTTTCACGATTACATACATTCTGGGAAATTTATTAATAAAAAATATACTGACAAGTCATGAGTATTATTTATATTTTTTTGAAAAGGGTCCTACACGATTACCTAGATTTTGGCACCTACTATTATTCTAATTACCCTTTTTTTGTAATAGGAATATACTGTTACTATCTGTATAATTTCCCTAGAATATTATTCCAAAACTCATTACCGAGTAGAAATATTCAAAGTATATTGTTTTTAAGGTTGAATTTTTACTATCTCTTGCAGAGATCTAATAGCAAAACATGCTGAAATTAGTTTAGCGGTAATTTCTTAGATATGATTTTTTCCAATTTAACACATTATCAGCCACCGGCGTGGTTCAGTCGGTTAAGGTGCTTTCCTGCCGGTCTGAAGTTGCGTTCGGGCACGGATTCGATCCCCATTTGGGCTGATTACCTGGTTGGGTTTTTTCCGAGGTTTTCCCCAGCCGTAATGTGAATGCAAGGTAATCTATGGCGAATCCTCGTCCTCATCTCGCCAAATATCATCTCGCTATCACCAATCTCATCGACGCTAAATAACCAGCGTCGTTAAAAATCAACTACAACACATTATCGATTTGTAACTCAATAAATTTGGTTGTTGTTATTTCTATTATGAGCCTGCTGTTGATTATTGTGCTTGAAATTTCCGACGTTAAATTTGGGCAGGATTTAAATTGAATTATGTTAGTTTCGTTACAATTTAATATTAATTTATTGGCTGAGAACCAATCACATATTTTGAGGAGAATTTCCTCTGTTGAAGATAGGAATGTTTTGGAGTTATTGGCTGTAATTACTATACTTGTGTCATCTGCAAATGAGGCAATATAATTAATTTATGAACAGTAGAAAAAGTAGGGGACCTAAAATTGATCATTGTGGAATTCCATTATTTATAGTTCCCCATGTCGAAGCAGATTTCGTAGTAGCCTACTTTCTTTTCTTCACGAAGTCAGTATCGAATTTAATATGTTATATGTGAAAACTTAAATATCAAACACACCAAATACATACATACATACATACATACATACATACATACATACATACATACATACATACATACATACATACATACATACATACATACATACATACATACATACATACATACATACATACATACATACATACATACATTTAAAAGATTCAACAGTACCATACAGTAGATGTTGACACGTTGTAAATAGTAAATTTAAGGAAAATAGGTTAATTTGTTAAATAGTATTCTTCTAAACATAGTTTTTAAAAGTATTAGCAATAGTATTGATTTTTTTTATGCATGTGTATGTATTTATTCACACTGCAATGGGTATATACCCGGTGGCAGTGGTAACTAATTACACTCAATAATGACAATAATAAAATTATTAATTAAAAATACAATTAATAATAATACTAATAATTAATACTAATACTAATAATAATGATAATAATAATAATAATAATAATAATAATAAGAACAACAACAGGGAATATACTAAATTAAATGAAACGATCACTTAAAATAACATTTGAAATATTCTAATTTGTATCTTAAAACTAAGATCGAACTAAAGCCCACGAGTATATGTTCATATCTACACAAGTACCTTTCAAAATTACACTCATTTCGCTGTCAACTCACACACTGCACTGGAACTACGACACATTTCACTGATCCTATCCTGATTTCACTAACACTTCAAAAACTTTTCACTGTTCAAATTCTTTGCACTGCCACTATAAACTATAAAGCTTCACTGACAGGAACACGTTTCACTTACACAGCACACTTCACTGACACGACATACTTCTTCACTGATACAGCACACTTCACTGACACGACATACTTCTTCACTGATACAACACTTCAATAACAACATATCATTTACACCCTTTAACTACTGTGTATAATTACCGTCTATTAGTAAGGTCCTTAAGCCTGTTTTTAAATGCATTTTTGGTTGTTGGTAAAGCCTTTAGTAAGTCTGCAGGTAAAGCATTCGAGTCCCTGATAGTACGATTGAGAAAAGAAAACTTTCCAGTGTCCGTCCTCTGCCTTCTTTCCCTCAATTTATATGATTATATGGGAATCAAAATCGTTCCTTGAAGAGTAATTTGGCGGCTGCAACCAATTTTTTATTTCTCTCCAATAGTGTTGTATAAAGTATTTAAAAGCTTCAACAGTAGCATAGATGTTAACATGTTGTAAATAGTATATTTAGGGGAAGTAGAATAGGCTAGCAATAATGTGTATACATTGTATTCGGAAGAGTTAGCAATATTGTAATGTGTAGTCTATTGGCATGTAGTATTGAATTTTTGTAATGGAACATGCTTGTAAACAAGGTTTAAAAAAATACATACATACATACATACATACATACATACATACATACATACATACATACATACATACATACATACATACATACATACATACATACATACATACATACATACATACATACATACATACCGCTATGAGGTGATGAATTGGCCAGTGTCAGGAACACAATTACCAGTGACCTGGCATGTCGGGATTAGTAAACATTGTGCAAATACATGGTGCTATTACGCATTCAAAAAATATACACTTGGTATTATCAAGTTAAAATTCATGCAATGAAGATACTAGAAAAATGTGTTAATAGTCACAAAATGCCTGCTTACTTCCTGCTAATTCTCTGTTAGGCATGGTGTATCAATTTCATGACTCAGTAAGAGCAGTTACTTAAAGAAAATGTTTTGTGCACATGTGATAGATTCCTGGGTGACGAGTTTCACATACATCCGTGTTTCGCAGAAACGATAGCAGTACAGTCATTTCCCTCCATACACTGCAAGCCATCTCGTCAGCTCGCAACTTTACACTGGGCTGCAAAGGAAATGTCGAGTCGAAGTCGCTATCGATTTGAAATATTATCGTATTACGAGAACTTTGCTATTTGTATGAAATAATTAGGCCTATGCATACATATCTGAATTGGCCTGAATTTTCTATAGAGTTTTCAATCCCTGCAAAGGAGAAATGTGTAGTTAAATGTTGAATTTAGATTCAGTTTTCAGTTTTATATCTGTATTTGTAATAAAATTTTATACTCATATTTATATTTGTAATAAAATTGATATATTGCTTTGTTAATACAGTATGAAACGTAACTGGCAGTATATATCGATTGTAACAATGACAGCATCCATGGATTATAAGGAAGGCTTTGGAATACCACGTAAACTGCAATTTCACTATTTTCGTGTAGTATTGTTATTAATGTTGTAAAATAAAATTATACGAATAATTTAAAATCAATTCAGATTAAATTATAATGTGAACATGTTATAAAAATCATATTTACAACTAGTCTCAGCAAAATAGCTTCCACCTTGCCATGTCTGCTAAAGTCTTCGGGAAATTATATAATTTCGTATCGGCATTTCATTTGCAGCCCAGTACGTACACACATATCTATACACGAATGGACAGTGTTTGCTATCATAGCAGGATTTATCCAATGATATCCTCTATTTACAGGTTTAACTATAATTTATATATATATAACCTTATATTAACAAAAAATCGAATTACCAGTAATTAATAGAATATCCATTATAAGTCATAAATACAGGACCAACAAAGAAAACATTCTCTGTAATCCTTGATAAGTACCTTCTCGTACAATATCTCGTCATCATTGAATTATTGTTAATAATATAATAGTTATACCGATTATTTTGTAGACCTCGCTAAAATAAAATATTGCATTACGTTATGTAGCAAATCTCATCAGGACATGATAAATGTTACAATTCGGTAGCTAAATTCAGTTATAAAAACAAAAACAAACGTTGACACATACCGGGTAAATCAAATAGAGTAGACTACAGTGTTAAAGAGTTCATACTGTACTTCATTTTTCAATTCGAATAGATATGATTCACGTTAGTCAATTTTTAGTTTTATCAGATTTCTCCATATTTCGTCCATAAAGAGTTCAGCTATGGATTTATTTTATGCCTGTGGTGTGAAGCTCTGTAGGTGAAGACAGAAAAGTCTGAGTCATGCAGAAGCAAGGTACTGTGATCGTTTCCGTGAAGCTTCATACATTTCCCCTCTGTGAATTACTTCAAGGGTTAATTCCAGAGATCTTAATTCAGTTAGGTAGAGAAATTGTGTTCCATTTTATATTCAAATCTAATTAGGGTTTCCGCTCTACGGAGAAAATGGATTGAATTTCCGATAATTGAGACAGAGGGAGGAGTCGAAGAGAGGCCCCCGTCAGGGTGAACTTGGGGGTAGTAATAACCTTATTAACAGGTAGGTACAGAATTACTATCAAAGACAAAACGATGGAACACAAATATTTCCAGTACCCTTCTTCTCGTGAAATTTCATCATAGACATACAAAATAGACTCTTACACTGGGATGACATTATTAATTCCAACACTACACTACAAGGAAACGCCAGAATTGTAGCCTGAATGAGTTAATGTTCGGCTCTATACTTTTGATGACACTTATTGTATAATATATACTTACTTACTTACTTACTTTTAAGGAACCCGAAGGTTCATTGCCCCCCTCACATAAGCCCGCCATCGGTCCCTATCCTGAGCAAGTTTAATCCAGTTTCTATCATCATAGCCCACCTCCCTCAAATCCATTTTAATATTATCTTCCATCTACGTCTCGGCCTCCCCAAAGGCCTTTTTCCCTCCTGCCTCTCAACTAACACTCTATATACATTTCTGGATTCGCCCATACGTGCTACATGCCCTGCCCATTTCAAACGTCTGAATTTATTGTTCCGAATTATGTCAGGTGAAGAATACAATGCGTGCAGTTCTGTGTTGTGTAACTTTCTCCATTCTCCTGTAACTTCATCCCTTTTAGTCCCAAATATTTTCCTAAGCACCTTATTCTCAAACACCCTTAACCTATGTTCCTCTCTCAAAGTGAGAGTCCAAGTTTCACAACCATAAAGAACAACCGGTAATATAACTGTTTTATAAATTCTACTTTCTGATTTTTTGAAAGCAGACTGGATGATAAAAGCTTCTCAACCGAATAATAACAGGCATTTCCCATATTTATTCTGTGTTTAATTTCTTCCCGAGTATCATTTATATCTGTTACTGTTGCTCCCAGGTATTTGAATTTTTCCTCCTCTTCAAAAGATAAGTTTCCAATTTTTATATTTCCATTTCGTACAATATTCTCGTCACGAGACATAATCATATACTTTGTCTTTTCGGGATTTACTTCCAAACCTATCTCTTTACTTGCTTCCAGTAAAATTTCAGTGTTTTCTCTAATTGTTTGTGGATTTTCTCCTAACATATTCACGTCATCCGCATAGACAAGCAGCTGATGTAACCCGTTCAATTCCAAACCCTCTCTGTATAATATATAGGCTATATTATATAATTACATTTCCGAGTTATGTTTTGCTGCCGTCTCTTCATCATGTTCTAGATAACCAAAGCAGTTGATAAAGAGTCGTAAAATAATCAATTCAAAAATAAGTTACGTGTGTTGTGGCAGTGATCAAATTGTGAAAAAATTCGTTCACAGCAGCGCGAACAAATTGAACCTTCAATAATAATAATAATAATAATAATAATAATAATAATAATAATAATAATAATTGTGGAGTAACGGCTATCATGCCTGACCGTGAAATGAGCGTGTCCAGATCCAAATCCTAATTGGGATAACTTACCTGGTTGAGATTATTTCCGGGGTTCTCCCTCAACCCATTAAGAGCAAATGCTGGGAAACTTTCGGCGTTGGACACTGCTGGCATTATCACCTTCATCTCACTCAGATGCTACATAACCATATCAATTGATAAAGGGTTGTAAATAATCAATTAAAAAAGAAAATTAAATGTGTTGTTGCAGTGACTATTATACTTTTTCTTCGTCACATTACTTTTGACCAATAAAACACAACTATATCGCGTCCCTAGCATTTGTTTATTTTTATCACTACCGTAGCATTTGTTTCCTTGTTTGCCAGCATTTCAAACTACACTGTTCTGGACGTCAAAAAACAGAAAATTACAAACCACTCCAGTCGATGCACAGCACTTTCAAATATGACTCGCATTGGCATTCAAGAACAAGAATTAATAAAGATCACTGGTCATAGCTATGCATCTTCCCTGAAACCCTATTTACAAATAAATGAAGAGCACCATTCGGAAATCCTGAATAAGTTGAGGGATACACCATGTACATCAACGAGTTCACTTCTTTTACGCACACGTCCAATATAACATCAACTGAACCACCAACCACTAAAACATTCAAATTTGAAAATTGTACTTTCAATAATCGTTTCTTTTAAAATTATTCATGTTTATTTTTTATTTCATCATCGTTAATTAAAACGTTTCTTGTTTATTTCATCATCCCTAATTAAAACTTTTCTAACACTCGTTTATATTATTTAGATTATGTTTGTTATAGCTTCTGCTATATGATATTATGGATAGTCACGTATCAGAGATTGTTTAATACTGAGATTTATTGAAAATCATCTGTCAAGTGACGTTGATTACTGGAATCCGGATGACTGAAGTGGAATGCAAATGTTTTAATAAAAATGAAACTGAATCAACAAGGCCCTCTTGACTAGTAACCGTCAACAGAGTTCAATGAAGATTCCATAGTTGGCACAACTGATAACGAGAAAACATAATCATAAAACACTACTGCCATCTAGCGTAATGTTGAGATGGTACAATAGTATATTTGAAGACAGTTGTATTTTCGTAAGCCAATTAATATTTTATTGTATTGGAGTACTTTGTTACTTCTAATCTTTATATACTTTCTTCTAATCGTGTAATAGTAATTTAAATCCCACTCGAGTTTCGATTTTCTCTACATAAATCAAAACCTCTAGTGAGATTACTGTTGATAAAATTGTGAGAAGTTCGTTTTTGCACGATCGTGTTTTTTGTTGTATTTACAGCTATTATTGTTGTTAGGCTTTAAAAGTTTGGTTTCCCTAGCAACAAGTTTCCGTGTGGGAATTCTGTCATCATAACATAAAAATGTACGGAAATAAACTCATTACACTGCATTTATTGTTACTTGGTTACCATTACAGTATAGTTTTGCGAAGGCTTTGGAATAATATTGCTCTATATATTCAATGCAAAATAGGTTGTATTTGCAATTTAAAAAATATGAACGTGCAAAAGTGTTGTACGGTGAATTAAAAAATCTCGGAAATTCAAAACGGGCAGATCGAATTTGTAAAAAGCACTTCCCCAACCTTGTATCGTAATAGAGTGTATAGGAACTCGATAAAATACCTTGAAAATGCCTTGGATTTATAGTACTGATTAGTAGAAATTGATGTGATCATTGGGAGAGCTGTAAGCCCACCCAACTTAGGCCTACTTATATACGAAAATCGTCGGGAGTGAATGAAGAATACCTCCATATTTCTTTAATGTAACAGTGTGTTTCAGTGTTGCCAATACTATAATAATACTATATACCTAATAAAACCTAACCTAACCTCTCTCATAATACTATACATGTAACCAAATCTAACCTGTCACACAGTACACACCTAATCTAACCTTACCTAACCTGTCACATAATATTTTTCTTTATTTTTTTATTGGGTTATTTTACGACGCTGTATCAACATCTAGGTTATTTAGCGTCTGAATGGAATGAAGGTGATAATGCCGGTGAAATGAGTCCGGGGTCCAGCACCGAAAGTTACCCAGCATTTGCTCGTATTGGGTTGAGGGAAAACCACGGAAAAAACCTCAACCAGGTAACTTGCCCCGACCGGGATTCGAACCCGGGCCACCTGGTTTCGCGGCCAGACGCGCTGACCGTTACTCCACAGGTGTGGACGGCACATAATATTAAAAACTTGTAGTACCATTCCTCACATTTAGTATAATTTCGTTTGCATGTATTGCCGGCCCTGCTTCTCGTGTCGGTAGCCATCTATTGGAAGTGAATCGTAATTCGAGAAAGCAAATATGGCGACAACGACTGAACGGGTTTTAATGTATGACTCCTCATTTTGAAGCTTGAAACCAAAATATTTTCAGAAGAATAGTAGTTCTCAGTGAATTGTCAATTTTCCTACAGAATTTTCCTATTTTCCAAACTCCATCTGTCATCAGTTTTGAGAACTAATAGCTTTTCAGAATAAGACAGCTACTAAAATAAACAATATCGTGGAGGTCGTGACTCCAGAATTGCCAACAGATTCTCTGACATAATGCCAATAGGTCGATCTTCATTTGTCTCCCTATTGGTTATTAAAAACTTCAAAACTTATTACGAATGTTATATTATCATGAATAAAATTTATAGATCTGATTCTCTGTTGTGTAATTTTCTTAGTACAGCTATGTCATGTGTATAGGTTATTATAATCTACAAAACTCAAGAACGTTTGTTGAAATTATTAGCATTAAAAATGAAATATTACTGGTAATTGTATGGTGTATTTGTCACTGATACACATTGATACTATTATTGATGATATGAAAATGAAACCTTTTGGGATTATGTAAGTAATAACTTACATTAGATCTTCATTTCTGTAATTTTCTGAGCAACGGCTATACAAACATTATGTTACTAAAAGCTACACATCTTACGTAAGACATAAATATTGTTATTCAAAATGAAATACTTTTGTAGTGTTGTAAATCAGTGGTGTGAGTGTTTTTCAGATATTAATGGCAGTGAGGAGTAGATATGTATGTGTGATTCGCTAATTACCCTAGGTAGAGGCATTATTAATTGAGTCATGCTTCCTATTCTGCGTCTTTAAACAATATCAAATTTATATTCCTTTGGTTTAATCGATCGATTCCTGAACGCTACCAAGTACATCACTTTACTGTACGAAAAATAGCAGGACATTTCATTTTTTGCTGACATGACGAGTTACTTTATTTCCCACAATCAGCAACGAATAGATCCCTATTAGAAACAACAACAACCAAATTTCTTGGCTTAAAAATCGATAATGTGTTAAATTGGAAAAATCATATTAAAGAAATTACCCCCAAACTAAATTCAGCTTGTTTTGCTATTAGACCTATGCAAAAGATAATAAATATCAATACCTTAAAAACAATATACTTTGCATTCTTCCACTCGGTAATGAGTTTTGGAATAATATTCTGGGGAAATTCCACAGACAGTAACAATATATTTCTATTACAAAAAAGAGTAATTAGAATAATAGTAGGTGCGAAATCTAGGGAGTCGTGTAGGACTATTTTCAAAAAACTACCATGGCTTGTCAGTATATCTTTTCATTAATAGTCTTCCTCGTATGTAATCGTGAAAACTTTGTAACTAATTCAACAGTTCATAGCATAAATACACGTCAAAAAAATGACTTTCATACTCCATCGGTAAGTCTATCGTGCTATCAAAAAGGAGTGCGTTATATGGCAGTAAAAATTTTTAATAGCCTCCCTATCGATATAAAAAATGAAACTCAAAACATAAAATTATTTAGGGCCAAATTAAAGAAGTACCTAATTTCTCACGCCTTCTATTCTGTAGGTGAATTCATGACATTTAGTAACGTTTCATGCAAATTGATAATAAAACTTTGTGTTGTACTAGTAGACTATATTGTAAATCTCTTCTGTATATATTTCATCTAGACTGTGACTATAAATTAAGATTTTATAATAGTATAAAGTTTTTTGACTTGTTCCATATTCTAGCTGTAAGCATGTATGAATACCATGGAATGTTAATAAATACAATACAATACAATACAATAAAACGCTGAAACAGCTAATTATTTTCGATGAATAATTTTACTTACGATTTATGGATATACGATTCTACAACTCTACTACAACAGCATTCTTCTTATTTTCAGCATCTCAACAATGCATTCCCCACAACAGCCTCTAATGTTGAAAATACGTGGGAAAATACATAACTTACATCTCTGATTTTCAGCGAGTAGACTACCGGTACTCATTACGAGCTTATGGTCAATAAATACGTCATTGATTGAATATTACGTGTATTATGCTAGCGTTTTAACGTGGCCAAAATGATATCCAGCATTTACTGGTACCTAATACACTCCAAAATGTCATATTCTTGCCAACAATCTGCAATGACCTGAAATAGCTATTACTTTACTCCCACATGAGAAAAAAAACCTCTGATCGTCTTGATATTGATAGGCCTACTTGCGTTTCCGTATTGAAACTCAAAGAAATGAAAATGGATATGTCCAAGAAAAGCATTTGGCATAAAATTCATTCTGAGGGAAGTTTCTTTAAAAAGAGATACATTTGGCAAGGTTAAACTTCATTGAGTTATTATGTTGCCTTCACTGTTGCATATTTCGCGCAGTTTGCTTCATTATTATGGAAGCAAATAACTATCAAAATATCTGATATTCTGTCTGGAAAATAAATCTGAAAAATTTGTATTTAAACTTTTAATGAACTTAGTCTGCAGCATATGCTGCACAAGGCACTAGTAACGCCATATTGACCCTTGAAATTCAACTAAATTCTGTTGAAACATGACTATGGTCGAAGTTTTTTATTTACAAAAGTACAACGGTAAATTTTCATATTTCATTACAATGAGATTATTACTCTTCATGGCGGTATTAATATGAATTTTAGCACGGCCGAAATGATTATAGCTTTTATTTACTAATTTTTGAAGGAATTGAAGGCCAATGTAGAGTATCCACCGGCCACTGAACGAATATTGCACACTTTTGTCACTGCCAATGTGGCGCTATAAACTAATTTTCAATACGTTTATCACAACCACAACACATTTAAAATCTTACTGTACCATATATAGAGAATTATTACTACATTAAGACATTTAGTATATCACGAAACGTGTATAATGCAATTATTATGAAAGTCGCCATTGCTTCTTCGAATTAAATAATGATAATAATAATAATAATAATAATAATAATAATAATAATAATAATAATAATAATAATAATTTATTTAACCTGGCAGAGTTAAAGCTATACGGCCTTCTCTAACACTCAACCTGGAGTAAAACTGTGTTATAAAAAACACTACAAATATACAAAGTACACTACAATTTTACACAAAAACCTGGATAAGATAATAGTAATAAAATGTACACAACAAGGAAGTAGAAATCAGACATAATATATAATATATAACATACAGAAAGGAAAAAGCATAATAAAATGTGAACAGCAGGTAAAAATAAATGAGACATACAAAGTATAAAAAATAAGACAATTATTGATAATAATAATAATAATAATAATAATAATAATAATAAATATAAATATAAATATAATAATAATAATAATAATAATAATAATAATAATAATAATAATAATAATAAAATAGTGCAGTACAAAGTATACAATGAATACAATATTTTTAAGTACACACAGTAAGGAAAATTATGATTATATATAGCTCAACTTATCACATTATAGATATACCATTATCGGAAAATATGAAAACAAAAATATAAAATAAGTTAAATATCACTAGAAAATATAAAAAAATGTGAATACGTGGAAACATGCAATACAACACTTGTCATAATAGTAAGTTAGTTTGGCAACTCGTCATAAGATAATTTTCTAACTTGGATTTGAAAGATTTCAATGTTCGGCAGCCCTTGACTTCAAGCGGCAGAGAGTTCCAGTGACGAGAGGTAGCAACAGTGAAAGATGAGGAATACAGAGATGATGTGTGAAGTGGAATTTCTAGCGTGTTATCGCGTTGTGATCGAGTATTAATATTATGATAGCGAGAGAGAGTATGAAAACGAGCGAATAAATAATAGGGGGATTAGTAGTATTAGCACGATCCACTTCCACTAGATGGAAACCGACACGATTGGCAGAGCCGGCAATACATGAAAACGAAATGATACTAAGTGTGAGGAATGTTACTACAGGTGTGTAGTGTTATGTAACAGGTTAGGTTAGGTTAGGTTTGATTAGGTGTATAGTATTGTGAGAAAGGTTAGGTAAGGTTTGATTAGGTGTGTAGTATTATTATTATGTTGGCAACAATGAAACCCACTGTTACAGTAAAGAAATATGGCGGTATTCTTCATTCACGTACGACGATTTTCGTATATAAGTAAGGTACGTACTTAGGGCGGTCTGGGTGAACTTACAGCTCTTCCAGTGATCACATCAATTATCTACTACTCAATACTTTCAATCCAAGGCATTTTCAAGGTATTTTTTCAAGTACCTGTAGTGGTCGGGACATAAGTAACATTCACCAAATTTAACATTATTGTAAACTTAAGCTGAGCAGAAGAGAAAGAATAGGTTAGGTTTTATTTACAATTGGGTCCACTTCGATTTCGTAATCAATAAAATTTACAAATAATTTAATAGTAATATACGTTACAAGAGCGGTATGTTGTAGTTTTCATGTTCGAGGAAAAGTTTGAAAAAGCGAAACGTAGTTGAGCTTTTTTAATTTCCGAGAATTAAAAGAAAACATACCGCTCGTGTATCGTACATTATTTTGTGCGAAGATCGTTTATTACATACCTGAAAGACGAATTTCTAATTACTTGCAATGAAATCTCCATCTTGGTTCAATGACGGCAAATTTGGAAAACAAAAATATCTATCTTCAACATTGTTGCTTTAAAATGTTTTCTGTGTTTACTATACTCCAGCAGGCCGTGATATACGTCTGTTTTTTTTTCCCCTAGTCTATAAATGCGAACTTAAAACAAACGGTAAGGTTATGTAATGATTTATTTTTCATTTTAATATTTTAATAATATTATTTATATAACGTATTGCAGTAATAACATCGGCATCTGGAATCTTGTTGATTTTTTCACGGCTTCCTTAATGTTACTTGCATCAAGAATGCAGTAACTTTAGTGGAGTTGTAAAGTTCACTTAATTTTTGCAAATATTTAAAAACAATAATTAACAGTGCAATTTAGGTGAAATTTCAGTGGTAAGTTTCTAATTTATAATTATTACTATATTGAACGTCTCTAAAAATAATATGTTAAAAGCCTAAAGCAGTAAAATCAATATGTCACTTAAGGGGTAAGAAGAGGGAAATTGTTATGTGTGTTAAGTTGGGAATACTGAATGTGGAATTTTAGACTTTCCGCGGATTGGTTTTGTGCGGAAACCAAGCAAATACGCACGATCTCACACAAAATTGCATTACATTTCCAGCTCGAACAAACATGATCTACGAATTCAATTTGGCATTAGAAAACATTTCTTTTTCCACGAATTCACATCTGGGCTCACTATGACATCATACTGCATCACATGGCATACAGGGAAGTATGTGATCATTTAGCGTCCTAAATACCACTGGGTGAATTTTTATTACTGTACTGTCAGCATAGGAAATTAAAAACACTGAAAATACCTTAGTTTTGTAGTGTGGAGTAGTAGAAACTCGATGTGATCACTGGGAGAGCTGTGGTGCCACCCAACCCGCCCTAAATAGGTTCCTTACTTATATAGGAAAATCGTCGTTCTTGAAGGAACAAAGCGGCCATATTCCGTCGTTGTGACGTTATTTGAGGTGGAGTGGGAGAATGATTGCAGTGTCGCCAACTGTGGTAACCATTCATATTATCTTACACACCTAACAAAAACTAACCTAACCTAAACTAACCTAACCTAACCTAACGTGCTACACACCTATTGCAACATTCCTAACGTTTAGCACACCTGTTGTAACATTCCTCACAGTTTCATTTCGTTTGCCGATATTGGCATCCCTGCTACGCCTATAGCCTGGAACTCAAGAGTCATCTAGTGGAAGTGAAGTGAAACTGCGACTCTGTTAATTACTTTTCCGAAGTTGTTTCTGTGTTATCTGCAAGAATTATTGTGTCATTGTAGTGGTAATTGCATTTATATTGTACAATAAAAATTGAAATTTAGTAGTATTTATTTATTTAACCTGGTAGAGATAAGGCCGTCAGGCCTTCTCTGCCCCTCTACCAGGAGATTCCAACTACAATATCAACAATAAAATTACAATTAGTATTAAATTTACAATTACAATTACAAATAATATTACAATTAGTATTAAATTTACAATTACAATAAAATCAAAGTACGAAAAGATTACCTGAATAATTAAAGCTAGATAATTTATCATAGAGAAACAAAGAATATTTTATATTTACTGAATTACAAATTAAATCTAGAATAACAAAATTGTATAGTGATGAAATTACTGAATATTGAAATATTTTGTGATAGATTAAAGAAACTATTTACAAGTAATCAATTACTGACCAAGTGCCTAGTAAGTTTTCGTTTGAATTCAATTTTATTTCGACAGTCCCTGATGCTAGCAGGTAGCGAATTCCAGAGTCTTGGCAGGGCTATTGTGAAAGAAGATGAGTATGAGGAGGTGCGATGGGATGGTATTGTTAGTATTGTTTCATGACGAGAGCGTGTGTTCAGATTATGGTGGGAAGAAAGGTAAGTGAAGCGAGACGACAGGTACGAAGGAATAGAAGAGTTCAAGATTTCGAAGAGAAAGAGAAGTGAATGTAAATTTCTTTTCTTATCTAGTTTAAGCCAACCTATTGCTTCCAGGGATGGGGTAATATGATCATATTTACGAACATTGCTTACAAAACGTACACACAAATTATGAGCACGTTGAAGTTTCATTTTGTTGTCGCTGGAGAGGTCAGTCAGTAAAATGTCCGCATAGTCGAAATAGGGAAATGCAAGTGTCTGCACAAGGGACTTTTTTAAGCAAGAGGGGAAATGTGTCGTGGCTGAGATAAAAGTGTTCTAAATTGATTTCCAGCGCCACAATCCCAGTGATAAACGTGTGAATATTCCTTAGGAGTCCATTGGAAGTGGGAGTAGAGTAATAAAACTTGACCTACCACTATTATATTAATATAGTCCCGTCGCTCTAAATTCCGGCAGACTAATCGCGTTGCAGGTCGGCTACATTTAAACGTGTGTGTCTTGTGATTCGCTGATGAAGACGTTATTCATTTCTTAAGGCTCGATAAATACTTAATATAATCACCCGCCATTTTGGCTCTTTCGTTGGCGTTCGCAGAAAGCACACGAAGACGTTATTCGCCGCTCAATTATTTGCTGAATTACAGTGCGTTTGATTTATTATCATAGGAGCTACGACATGATAATGTTTAACGGTGTGGCAAATAGATTCCTCGTATGGTAGCCCGGGAACGAAAGAACAAAAATGGCGAACGATACTACCTACCTAGACTTTATAAAGCCTTCACTTCCTAAGACGTAAGCAAAGAGGCGGAGTCACGCCGGAAATAAAACCGTCACGACTATAGTCGTATGTACATGTTCCAAAATATCACTCTTAATTACATACTAGAAGTACGTACCTGTTCCAAAATACTACTGTTCCATCAGATATTGGTTCTAAGATACCACTGTGCACTTTGTAGTTATGGTACTGTTATTTGGAACCTAGTATTTTCAAGGAACTTGAACAGTTGGAACTGTTACGAGAAAATAACAACTTTTCCCATCTCTATTGCACTTTGTGAACCATTTCAGTCTTTGCAGTAGTGTTAATCGTATTAGTAAACTAATAATAAATAACTTTAGGCTTAATATTGATATAACATACCTTATTCAAAGCTGATTTGCAGTGCAGATAATCAAAGATTGAATCCAATTGCACTAGACGCGCGTCACACCAACCTTACGAGCACTTCGCACCTCGAATGAGAAGAAACGCAAAGTTTGCGAGCGGCACCAGAGGGCTCCTGCTAGCATTTTTATAGCGCTCATGGACGGCCGACTGTTACTCAGCAGTGTCGCCAACACGTCAAATCAAATGTCACGAAGTAATAGTGCAAAAATCTCCAGAAAATCACTAAATTTATATTTTGTTAATTTTACTTACTTGTATTACAGTATTCGTCCCCCTATTCAGATATTATAATCTTATCTTGAGGCTTAGAACGTTTCCTCTTTTCCCTCCTCTTTAACGACGACATCTCCTCTAGAGAAGTTGTCGCAGTAGACGTAATGACTGTAAGCCTAGATCATATATACCAGTGGCGGTTCCTCGGGGGAGGGAAGGGAGGAACGTCCTCCTCACATTTTCTTCTTTTGAAAGTAAATACCAAATAAAATATGTGCCTTGAAATTCGAGGAAGATTCGATAATTTTTGAAGTTCACAGCTATAAGAAAAACTCGGTTGATCGAGTTTTAAACGACGCGCAATCATGTGCTGTAGAAAACTGTGAGATGGTCTGTGTAGAGGAAAGACACTCCATTCCTCCTCTACTGCAGTTAACACACATAGACAACAGCGGACTAGCGGCCAGAGAAAGGAGCAGAGTTTTAAAGCACGTAAATGAACGGAGAGGGAGGAGATCCTCCTCTGAATCAGTCATGGGCGGGAAATAGAAACCAACTGGTCGTGCAGCAAGCTCGCTACCGCTGCCATCTAACGATGTTGCATTCAACCAGACTATAACACATCTAGGAGGAGACACAACAAAAACAGTTTCAACGCAACGCTATGAAAGACACCATGTAAACCTTTTTTTTAAAATTATAAATAAAAAATATTATACATTGCACTTCATATAGGCTACTATTCATGGTTTGAAACTTTCGTGGATATTTGAAAGTTAAAGTCGGGTTTATGTAAAACAAAGAGGAAGTAGTTTTACGTAGTTGGCCCCTGAAATTCACTTCTATTCATTGTTTACTAGACAGGGCAACAGCCAAGTTGTCAGTTTTGTACAAATATATTTGAAACTGAAAGTAGGTATTCCAAACTACATCATTTTTAACATAAAAAATGAATCGGCCACCGGCAGCTTTGAACAATAATGATAGTATGAGTTTACAAGAACTGACATTCTTCAAAAGTATGTGATACTGAACTTGTAAAATGTACATGTGGCAACACAGACCACGTGGGTGGGTGCAGTGTTCTCGCTTTCCTCAGATTATTTCTTATTCCCATTTCCATTTCCGTAAAACGGTTCCGGTTACGAGTTAGTAGCTAGTCTCTTCCAACACGTGTGATGCTGTAGTGTGCTCGAAAAATGCTACGAGGTTGTGAATTTCCTTGTAATTGTTAATTTGTGCAGTTATTCAACAATGAATGGAAGTGAAATCATAATATATTTTGGACAATTTAGGAAACTCAGTTTACAAGAACAGATTATTGCTATACAGAAGGGAAGGCCAACCCCAACACTACCTGGTCTTACATGTATGCATGTAGGCTAATTTGTAGCATGTGTCATTCAAGAAGGTGTCATGTAGTGCTATTAATTTCTTTCCTCCTCTTAAGGAATATACAGGAGCCGCCACTAATATATACCCCAGATAGGTCTGCCGTATAGGCTTTGACGGTAACAATTTTGTCAGGTTTACAACGCTGCCATCTAGTTATTACATAGGGAGTCACGTCATAATTCCCATTTTTTTTTTTTATTAACAGGAACATGTATGGTACGTAAGTGTCAGCCTTAAAAGGCCTTTACTTTAACAGAGATGGTTAACAAGCAGGAACATTTATATTTTTAACTGAGGTGACCGATCTTGACGGTAGTTGTTACTTTATACTCTTGTTGCCAGGGCTCTTATCAGAGGATTGGGGTGGTACAGCAAGTCCTTATGAAAGTTTTCTGTAAACTTCTGTATAATGTCGTAGAATGATTCTATTTCAAGCATGTCTTGCAGTTGTTTATTGGTGGTTCTATAGTCTGCAGCAGTGATAGTTAGGGATACTTTTCTCTGTATAGCATGAAGACGACTGATAATTTGGAATTTTGCATTGCTCCAGATTTCGCAGCCATAGGTCATTTGAGATCTTATAATAGAAGTGTAAAGGATTTTTTTCAAGGGCAGTCTGATGTAAAGTAACTTCAACAATGGATATAGATGAATGAATCTGGCTAATGCTTTGTTACGAGCTGCTCCAACATGGTGATGAAATCGAAGTTGTTTATCAAGTGTGATGCCGAATTGCATTATCGACTGTACTGCTATCTCGTGTTCGTTTACGACGGACGGGTGGCGATCCTGGCGGTTGTTTTCCTCAAAGTGCAAACGATTTTAACATAGCGATGGCTTATCTGTTACATATATGATCTAGGCTGTAAGGTACCAATTTCTTTAACTACATCTTCTGGTAAACTTTAACTATGGCAGCATTTGTTGACTTTTTTCAAGCCGAATTTGATACACATACTAGCATGAAGTGTTCCAATTTTCATTCAGCGTATTCCGAATCTCACCGGTTCGGTGGCATCAATGACGTCACGTTGCAGAGAAATAAGGAACAAAACTGCTGGAAGGATCGATGCTGTCATGGCGACTGTACAAGTTGTTGTCTGTGCTACGCTAGCAAAATTTTGCGAAATTTTCGTACTCCCATCTCGTTCAAAGAAAAGATAGCATAAACAATTTATTTCTTGAACCGGTAGTAATAACTGGTCCGTTGACATGTTCGCTCATAAGCCATTAACATATTGTTTTTACGTTGTGCTCATTACAAACAATACAGCAGAACACACCGCCATGACACAACAGTGCACGATGTCATTCGTCTGCTAATTCCCGCCCTGTACAAGAACCAATCAGATTCACTGATGGCGGCTGTTGGAGACTGCCACCACCTCTGCAAGTTGATGGCACCGGTGCGAAACCGGTGGAGCATCAATGACGTCATCGGTGGAATTCGGAACACCGTGATGCCATCGGATTGCTCACCGGTGAGATTCGGAATACGCTCAAAATATTTTCGCAAATTAGATTCGGGCAAATTCACTATACTGAACTCGCGTTCAACATCGGCATTTAAATATGGAAGCAGGGCCCGTTTTAGTGGGGGTGCAGTACGTGGGTGAACGCAGGCTGCCAATTTCCTAGGGCGCCGAAATAGAGATGGGAACGATGTACGAAATACCGATATTTTCGTTTTGATATAGCGATATATCGATATCGAAATTTTGTTTCAATATATCGTATAATATATTTATTTTCTCATAAGTTTATCGTTGTTTTTGTGGAATTATTATCATTATCAACACCAACAAAATCCACACTAGACAACTCTGATAATTCCCGAGCACGTGTGAGCGAATCCAGGAATGCATATAGAGTGTTAGTTGGGAGGCCAGAGGGGAAAAGACCTTTGGGAAGGCCGAGACGTAGATGGGAAGATAATATTAAAATGGATTTGAGGGAGGTGGGATATGATGGTAGGGACTGGATTAATCTTGCTCAGGATAGGGACCAATGGCGGGCTTATGTGAGGGCGGCAATGAACCTCCGGGTTCCTTAAAAGCCAGTAAGTAAGTAAGTAAGTAAGTAACCTCAACACCTTTGCTTTAGTAATGTCAATATCGTACGACGTCACGTTTTAAACAGCTGATAGGGGAATCCGATGAGGCGATGAGGTGATGCCGTTACAGTGAACGCTCTGCACTAAAAATATCCGTTACGTGCGATTCGTACGAGCAGTGCGATACGATGTAGTGAACGCTTACCTTTATTTGGAACCTAGTATTTTCAAGGAACTTGAACAGTTGGAACCGTTACGAGAAAATAACAACTTTTCCCATCTCTTTTGCACATTGTGAACCATTTCAGTCTTTGCAGTAGTGTTAATCGTATTAGTAAACTAACAATAAATAACTTTAGACTTAATATTGATATAACATACCTTATTCAAAGCTGATTTGCAGTGCAGATAATCAAAGATTGAATCCAATCGCACTAGACGCGCGTCACACCAACCTTACGAGCACTTCGCACCTCGACTGAGAAGAAACGCAAAGTCTGCGAGCGGCACCAGAGGGCTCCTGCTAGCATTTTATAGCGCTCTTGGACGGCCGACTGTTACCCAGCAGTGTCGCCAACACGTGAAGTCAAATGTCACCAAGTAATAGTGCAAAAATCACCAAATATACATTTCATTAATTTGCTTATAAGTTATGCTTCGAGACTTGGGACCCGATACAATAAGTTTACTTTGCATGCACTATAGGTTGTTGACTCGCTGCAGGTAGTGAAAGGTAGAGATGTGTTCAGGTAACAACGTTGCTATTTAGAGTAGAGTACGGTAGTATGGGGAAACACACACACATATGTACATTCTGAAAGTAAATATACATTACACAATGACAATGTCAAAAAAATGTGAAAAGCATTTATTCGCCTGTCTTTTAATAAGCATTTGTGTTTAATTATACACAATGTTAATGGTGGAAATAAACATGTAGCAATTTTAATTTCTCCATTTATCCTATTGGTCGTCTTTAGGAAATGCAGGTACCGAATTACAATGTACTACAAGATACATTCTCAGTGTCTCAAACGTAAATCTTTTTCGGTTATCTGCCAAACACAGTTTGTACTGTGAAAAGCTGTTTTATACGTTGCATGACGTGATAGGAGCAAAAAGAAAAAAAAACCTAACATCATTGCATTCTCTAACAGACAGTCCTTTATTCTAGGGTGACTCTATGTCCACTAACTTGCTGTTTATGTTACACAATGTTCCATATCCGTTATTTTTACATAAAATTGATTTCCACTTCTGTTTTACACGTTCAGTAACCGGTGTACTTGATGTCTCATTAATTCTCTGTGTCATTTCCTCAACTAATTTGAGAGTTTCCGGCATCTCTTGCTCTGACTTTTCTAACCGTGTAATAGTTTCAGACAGTTTGAAAATAGGTTTGTATGAAAACCAAATTATTCTTCAGAACCTTCAAATCCAGAGCGTTTTCCTTTGCTTATTTGTTGGCATTCATTCTACAGTACCCCCACCCACTGTACGCTTTACCACTATACTCAGTACGCCGTTATGCGGATTTCCCACTGAACTGCTCTATTGGGTCCGAAGTCTCGAAGCCTAGTTATAAGGGAGCATTGGTGTTAAAGTACTAACAAGACATAACGTCCCAATATTCAGGTATTATAATCCTATCTTAAGGCTTAGAACATGTCCTATTTTCCCTCCTCTTCGAAGACGACATCCTCCTCTAGAGAAGTCGCTTCGGGCGTGTATGACTGTAGGGTACCAACTTGTTTAATTACATCTTCTGGTAAACTGTTGGAATGACAGCATTTGTGGACTCTTTCCAAGCCGAATTGGTCAATATAGAGTATGAACGAATATTGCACACTTTTATCACTGCCAATGAGGCGCTATAAACCAATTTTCAATACTTTTATCACAACCACAACACATTTCAATTATTATTGTACTAATATATAGGTACAGGGTTAGTTAAAAGTCCCGCACCACTTAAATAACTTTTGAAGCATGTGGTTCAGTGACATGAAACTTGGTATGCGAGGATAACCATATGCTAAGAACTCAATCATGGTATTACCAAGTTTTTTCTTCTTCCGGTTTAACCGGAAGTAACTCCAACTCTCTTATTTTAAATGGAACACACAGTATATATATTTTTTTATTTTTGAATAGTGCTCATTAAGAGCTTTTCAAAAAGCGCCCACACTCGATACTTCTGTACAAATTCAGTGTTGCTAAGTCAAGAAAACAGAAAAGTGTATCGAATATTAAAATAATAAAATATTCCTTCTTTAACAAAAACAAAACAAAGCTAGCTCACCTTCTAAATTATGTGTTCAAATTGGTAGCCCTCAGCTGCTTTACAATGTGTCACTCGATCATAGAAACCATTTAAGGAATGATTTAACCAGGCTTTAGGAATATCTTGCACCACTTCCATTTTTATTTAGCAACTGTCATATATATTTATTATTTATTTTTTACTTATATTCTGTAGATTTATTTACTTATTTTGATTTATTTACTTAATTTGCAGAGTACTTGGCATGCATTATTGAAATATTACAGTCAGTATTGAAATTATGTTAAAACAAAATAATAGAATGCAAAAGCTATCAAATACATTAACTATTAAATGCATTAAACAGAATTGAACAGTATTAAAATATGTAATTAAGTTAAATGAATTCATCCCGTATGAGCAAGACTTGTAATGTGATGTAGTAATCCAATATCAATGTTTGTTCCGTAGATATTTTAATGACAATAATGCAATTGAAAATATACATCAAGTCCATCTATTTAATGAAGTGCACATGACACAAATTCAAGTTCATATTACATTAAGACAGGGATGTCCAAATGTCGGTCCTACAGAAGTACTTACGTAGCTATTGTACACAAGATGACGTTCTTTCTGTCTGAGATCGATTAACTGAGCAGTAGAAGTCTAGATTTTGTTAGCAGTCGAAAAATGAAAATTACACAATCTTTAGTGCCGGTACTTAAAAGTTCTGTTCTTGTGTTATCAAAGAATGTAGTGTTGCTTAGTAAATCTATATCAGTCTTAAAGCTTGTCGTTTCGACGTGTAGTTAATCAATATTTAAGCCAACATACGCTTCTAAAACGAATTGTTTTCGTTAATATAGGTTTACTGAGAATTGGACACCCTTTATCTTAGTTATATAACTTCGTAATTGTTTTGATAGCAAATATCGTTTGCACTAGCATTCTTACCACGTTATTATTCAGTTCACCATCCGACGTACTTGACGCCCTCTACAGTTCTTGGATGAATTTATTTCATCTCAGTTGTTATACGTTAGTGATAGACGAATTACCAACAGAGGTGCTCAAATGACGTGACCCATTTCGGTATTAGAAACAGGCATAGTGTCAAGATTGTGAATAATACTGGGTTTGTGTTACCACTGTCACAGTTGTCAGTTAAAACTGTTAGTTGAAAATCAGTCAACAAAAATGTCTCAATATTAGAGTGTTAGAGTGTCAACTTATTTTTGAGCAGATGACTCAGTCTCTTTTGTAGATCATAATTCTAACCAAACTTCCATCACAGTCTCTATATATCTGATTTGATTTCTGGATAAACAGTTGTGGACAGTTAGCTGTCATAAATTGACAAGTTGAAGAAAAATATAACTTAAAATACTTTGATAGTGTCAGATGTGGAAAAATTAAGTTGAGACAAGTCAATTGCCTCACTGCGTCGAGTTTATGGCAGTGCAAAATAATAATAAATATTATTTTCTACGCTAGGTACAAGAGACTGGAGATATACGAAAAGTCTGTGATGTTGCAAGATACATGGACTTCAAAAAGAAATGGCAAGCGTGTGAAGGAAGTGGTGTGGAAATTTTTAATAAATGTTCAGTGACTTGCGAAAAATTGTAAATATTACTACAAAAAGAGTAGAATTAAGTTACATATACATCATTGCATCAGTTTAGTCAAGAAGACCAATAAAGAAACACGTACAGTGAGGTTAAAATACGTGGATATCGTGAAGAACATTGCAAAAATTGACGTAAATTACTGTATACTATTACAGTTACATTATTTTACGAGTACAAGTGAACTTGAAGACAGCGTCTGTTGTGATTCTGCATCCAGACTTCGTGAAATGAACTAAACAGTACATATTTATAGATGACGAAAAATCACTGCCAATTAGATATTATATTCGTAAGAAGTTAAACCACAGTCTAGTATAGGCTATAAACTATGGTTAAACTATCAAAGTCAATATAAATGTTATTACATTACTAGCCGTACCCGTGCGCTCCGCTGCACCCATTAGAAATAAATATAAAGTAATTACATAATTAAAATAGGACATTTGATCCAGGGAACATTCGTGTTTGATAGAAGAATAAATCGTTTATTATGTTACTTAATTTAAATTGTATTAAAAGAATTAAAATGCGATCATTTTGATCCAGTCATAAAAATTATTTTAGGAAATACAGGAAACGAATGCCTATCAAGTTTTCTGTGCATAAGAAGCTATTTTAATCTTACCTGTCCTCGATTCACTCAGAAGTTACTGTAATAACATTATAGCATTATGTCCATCTACAGAAACTACACTTTCCAATGGTCAATTAATAATTAATTATAGCTTTCGATTGTTGTTGTCCAAGGCCCCTTATAGACGAAGTCATTTGTTTTTTATTTCATTACACCGCCTTAGATGGCGTTGTTATTGTAATTTTGAAATGCATTTATCTCATTAAATATCGGTTCTATCAAAATTTTATGTGGAATAAAACTTATCGGAAATAATGTTTAAAGAAACGTTTGTCATATAATATTTTTCATGTAAATTAATAATAACGGAGATATTTCGATTTATTTAATTCAAGCCCCCTTATAACCCCCCTTTTAAATAAAATATTTTGAATGCCATATAGCCTAAATTCTAAGTTACAACGAACTTAATTTATATTCCAATTTTCATATAAATCGGTTCAGCCATTATCACGTGAAAAGGTAACAAACATCCAGACAGACATACAAACAAAAATTTCAAAAAAGCGATTTTCGGTTTCAGGGCAGTTAATTATATATATGTTAGGACCAATAATTTTTGTAAAATCGAAAATTACCAGAAACGTTCCGGCTACAGATTTATTATTAGTAAGCCTATAGATTACACAAGAAACTTACTGAACTGATCCCTGATCTTAGATCACAATTAACTAAAACAGAGTTTAAACGCTCGAAAAGTGTGCTACTGCAAAAATGTTGCAATCCTGCGATATTCATTCGGCCTTCGGACCGCTCAGTTTTGTGTCTACAATTTTTGGTCTGTCCCAATTTTCGGTGTGTAGACGATGTCTCTCTCCTGCAAACCATCACAAAAGTGTGACTAGAACCATTTTCCGCAGTATATTGATGATGTGTGTCATACTCACTTGTTTTATCGCTAACTTATTCGCAGCTTTCACTTCAACTCCTTTTTCTCTTTTTGAAATTGTTGCATTTAAAATATCTATGCCTATTGGATTTCTGACAAGTTTTTCAGCTATTTTATTATGTATAATTTCCAGCAGAAATAATATCTCACTTCTTTTGTTTAAGATTACAGATATCGATTCACAGTTGTTAGGAAGCCTTCGGATTAGTGTTTACGGCAAGATGCGTTCGTCGACTATGAAACAGATTTTCGTATTATTTTTTATTCTTTTACCTTTCTATTGTTTCGATGTCTTCCTCTTTGGTCAGAGCAGCGTAAACTATATCGGTACATATTGGACACTGCATATATCCAGTTTCATTAAGCATGTAACGACGCTTCAGTTTATCAACTTAGTTCTTTTAATCAACGATAGATTGCAGCGTCTTAAAAAAGAATTGGCTTCTGTGTTCGATTTGCAACTGGAGGATTTCACAAATACGGGATTTACAAAATATCATAAGGAATTGTACCCTATTTCTGGCGAAAGATTTAGAATCGTAAGAACGCCCATATTAAATTATTCACGAAGGAATGCAGTACTATTTGGATCTTCAGAAGTTGAACGATTATTAAAATTAAGAAAGATTTACAATGATATTTTCGAAGCAACTAGAATTCTTAATGACATGTATGGTATTGTTATTCTTATGGAAGTAACTTACAATTTTTTCAACACAATTATCACTCTTTATGGAATTTTTGGCACTCTGAACAAAACTCTGATATTAACTACCCCAGTACCGCCATTCTATTACTTTATTTCTTATATCGGTTGGCTAACTATATCTGTGCTTAACGTTTTTTTGATCTCGTATTCAAGCAATGGTACTATAGCAGAGGGTGAAAAATGCTCCCACGAAATACAGAAGATGCTAATGATACATCCAATGCCTAACGCCACATTGACACAATTGAAATTGTTTTCCAACCAATTCTTTAATAACAGAATCGCTTTCACAGCAGCAGGTATGTTCACAATTAACTCAACCCTTTTTTTCTCTTTCGTAACGTCTGCAATGACATACGTCATCGTAATGGTACAATTTAAATAGTAGAATATAAACCTTTGTCTGAATGTTGCAGTTTCAGGTTTGTTAGGCTTGCTGTAGCTCTCATTTCGTTTCCCAGTAAGTTGGAAAGGGAGGCCGTTTTGTCACAGTAAAGCGAGATGAGGTCACGTTATCGCTATGGTTAACGACGTAATTCCCAGGCACGGCCACCCCAACACATTCCTTACTATGCAGTGATGCCAACTTAGCCATTTTATGGCTAGATCAGCATTTTAAGGCCCGGTATTATAAATATGGTTAACCCTAAGCTAGAAGCATAGGTCTGTGAGACTTTGGTGAAATTAAAATCTTTTATGTTGGTAATATTGCTTATGCAAGATGTTAGTTATTTACAGTATCTTATTATCAAGATGTTATTCGTATGATATCACATTGTTGTCATAATAATTATAAACTCAGATGGTATATTAACGATTTTTTGGAGGTCTACAGATGTGGGAGACCTTGTGTTTGTAATTACCTAAGTATGTTTTCTGTGTCATAGTTTCGGACCCAGAGTTTCTGTGTGTGAGTGTGTGTTTTGGAAGAATTTATGTTAGTTCCATTGTAAGATAAGTTGTTAGATATTTTGACCCTTTCATGTGTTTGTAGAATTGTGTGTTCAGAATGTAAATTGTGCATACTACAACAATTTCGAGAAAACTTTAAGAGCAATTTTATTATTTTCATATGTTATAGTCTACCAGACTAATTTGTCAGGCTAATTTACAATAAGTATATTAATTACATGCCATTATGCCCTTTTTTGTCACAAACATTGAGTTTAAGATTGAATTATTGCATTCATACCTATATTCTTAATTTTCTGAAAGTGCACTTTTTTTTTTTTTTTTTTTTTTTTTTTTTTTTTGTAAATTGGTCTGAGAGACCAGATGTTTATATTTGGAGATAAAAAGTATATGTTTCTGGTTAACGGTTCTAAAGATTAAGTTAAGCCTAAGTTAATCATAACCGAGAATTTAATACCAACGCGCCGTATTATAGAGTCTCGCTTAAGATACGTATTAACGTTTGAAATGGCGTTTTTTTTTTACTAAAATTTTCTTTGTAATAATGTTAGCTGCAAAATCCTAGTACAGAGCATTGTACGCATAAACAGCAAGAACTCAGTGAAAGAAATTTCAAAATTGAGTAATTTTTAGAAAATATATGGCATTTTGAAGAAATAGAATAATTTTAATTAATCATTTTTTTAAGGAATCAAAAAGTGAAATTGAAGTTTCTGATATATGGTTATGTTAATCTACTTTCATATGTTATCTGATAAATATCTTAAAAAGGTTGATTAAAAAATTTAGATTTTCGTCCAAAACGTTAATACATACCTTAAGTTAAATTCTTGTCGAGTTCATTCAGAAATCGTTTGATAATTTTAATCGAATATTTTCTCTTCAAGTAACATATTATCAAAAACATAAAAATCAATTACTTACTGGAATATTCCTGCCTGGAATTAGGAACATTTATGTATCCGGAAATAGAAACGTTGCAATAATTATCCAAAACTCCCGAGCAAAAATGTCCGGAACAGTGGTGGCTCGTGGGTATTGAATTAAGGGGGGCTGCATACAAAAATAAACCAAGGAACTTACTTTTTTAAAGATTAGTTCCATGCGGCTTATCTTGTAAGTTGTGTTTAAATGAGACAGGCTCATGCAGTAGATTTACTGGCATTTAAAAGAATCCTGCGGACAAAATTTCGGCACACCGGCGACGCTGATATAACCCCTGCTGTTGCAAGTATCGTTAAATAAACCATAATTTAATTTTTTATACGCAGATTTGAACCTTAGAAATATCTAACTGGCGATGTTGTAGTTGGTTGTATAATATATCTACATGATATATCAATAAATGAAAAAAAAAAAACTGAGCCAGAAATTGAATTCAGGATATTCAAGAGTACGCACCGGGGCGCTTGCCTCATTTATTGTGATGTTAGATGTTTCAGATTCCATTATGGATTGAAAACATTCTAGCAATGGCTCCTTCTTCTCATGAACAACATTTACTGTTCTTATTTTAAATCCATCTTGTTGCCCCAGCTGATGGAATTGTCTTTGAAACACATTAATCTAATACAGATTATGTGGAAATCGAGAGAAGAAAGCAGGGATACTGGATAAATTAGCAAAAAATATGCGAGCCTGTGTATTTTGTTTAGCGGCTCTTTCCATTATGAGATTCAACTGATGGGCACTTGATTTCACATTTCTCCTGAATTGTTAAGGTACTGAACTGAATAGACTGTAAATATTGTACAGAATTAAACATTGTTGCACTTGTTATACTCACAACGTTAAACAAAATGTATTTAAAACTGCGCGCTACTGACAAACTGCTGCAAATTTTGCAGCGCCTGGAAACTCTGGACTCATGGCAAGGGGAAGGAGGGAGGAGGGGTAAAACTAACGCGCAAAGCATCCGAGACGAGACTGGCAGCTCCAGGGGAGGAAGTGGCTTCACCCATAGTCCTTGTCTCTGGTTTCGCTCTAGCTGCACCAGGGGAGGAAGTGACTTCACTAACGATTGCGTGCATGTCAATGAGAGCGAAATTTTTAAAAAAATTCGAGCCGCTAAATAGAGACTGTATAATAAATGTTTTTCACAACATAAAACGAGACAAGAACCACAAATGTCTGGGGGTGCTTCAGCTCCGCAGCCCCTCTTCGAAAGCCGCCCCTGGTCCCGAATGTTAAATAAGAAATTTGCACCACCTAACTATGGTCAAAGCCTTATTCTTCGGAATGAAAGCATAATAAACATTTTGTAAAATAATTTTATCTTCTTTACAGAGAATCATATGATGCTCAATATTACAACAGACGAAATAAGAAGATATCCTAATAACCTCTGCTTACTTTCAGATACAATATTCTGGAGCTCGGGTTTCACACGCATTCTCACGCCCATGTATCGCAATCAGCCCCGGAATAACACTACGAACGTGTAAAGAATTATATATATGCACAGAATGACAAAACAAATAGGACTTGTCCCCACTCTAACCACACTTTTCAGAACGTGCAGTAAAAATTTCAACTTCTTAGCATCAAATTTGTTGCGAGCCTATAGCAGGCCTACATTTTTAAATGTGAGTAAATGCAGAAAAAAGGAAAAATAATTTTAAAATATCGATTTTCTATCACGAGACTCTGTTTGTAATTGTGAAATACAACTAAAACATAAATTCTGAGGACTATTATTTTGACTATTACACTTTTTCTACGTCATACTACTTTTGACCAATAAAACGGTACGGAACGACATGTTTCAACCAATCATGTTTGCTTATCCTACAATTTTTATCACCTACGTAGCACTTGTTTCTTTATCACATCCCTAACATTTTTATCACCTCCCTAGCATTTGTTTTTGTCACCTCCCTAGTATTGTTTCTTTGTTTGTCAACATTGTACTTTCAATAATTGTACCTTTTAAAATGATTCATGTTTATTTCATCATCCTTAATTAAAACTTTTCTATCATTTACCTTGTTTATATTATTTAGGTTACGTTATAGCTTCTGCTGTATGAGATTATGGATAGTCACGTATCAAAGATTGTTTAATATATATTGACTTTCGTTCATATGACGTCATTCCATTTTCGACCAATGAAGTGTAATGAAATTTTGAATTCCAACCAATCACAGTCAGACTTTGCGATAAATTCTGCAGCTAGATTTATCGCTATCAATTTATCGCATGATCGTTCTTTTGTTTAGTCGTTGTCGCCAACTGTTTCCCCGTAAATTGATTATCATGAATACATTAAGATGCAACTACACGGTTAAACTTTTCTTTCAACTTTAAAGCAATGAATGCAAGATTGATATTTAATATTAATTAATATATTTACGCAGTGAAGACCACGTTCAAAACGGCGCACCATGTAGACACAAAGTATTTATGCATCATAATTGAACGTATCTTTTAAACTTCATTCTTTCAATATTCTTCCCAGATTGCACGCATACGCGATTGGAATATTGAACTGTGTAGATGCAGCTTTAGTTCCGTTACACACTACAGCGAGAATGCGTTTGTCGAGCTATAAAAAATGCTTTCGTGTAGCACTGATTGTAAGTAACGGTCGAAACAAGGCACAGCTGACATTGGTCCTGCTTCCACAGGTAGGCCTAACGTAACCTATAAAATTGTAGCCTGTAACATTTGTAATGAAATTAAACAATTAATATACGTTCAAATTTATGTAACATCATCACATATCAAACTCAAAGACCTTGCATAGTAATAATGTCTTTGATCAAACTGCCTTTCGTATGGCGTAATAAAATTCGTGTTTTAATTAGGTCTATCTATACAGGGATGGCTTCACTGTGTAGCAATATGTCTCGCTGTGAATACATAAGCATTGGTATATGGCTGTCCCCACTGTTACTGTTAAATTAAATTATGATTTCAGCAGATAATGAAAATGTACTTATGTTATAATAATAAGAGAAAAGTGCAGTACATGTAATTAACATTGTTAAACCTGTATTTCGCTTTTCGCAATTGGCATTACTGAATAATAACATCGAATTTCTTTATTGCAATAATCGATATTCATCTACGAGTATTTCAACTTCACAATGTCTGAACAGGCTAAGTATTCGTTAATATACAATTATTAACATTTTGTGATCGAATTTTAGGGATATATTATTTAAATTTTTATTTTATTCACGAAATAGTCCTAATAAATATCACTCGAGGTCTGAGATTTCCCAGATAAATCCACTCGCTTCGCTCGTGAATTTATCTGTAGATCTCAGACCTCTCGTGACATTACTACAGATAATTGAAGTGGAATGCAATTGTTTTAATAAATATGAAACTGAATCAACAAAGCCTTCTTGACTAGTAATCGTCCGTAGAGTTCAATGAAGACTGTATATTTGGCACAACTGGTAACAAGAGATGACATTCTAGAATTGGACCCAACTTCCAGACATATTTACAATAAAAAGGGAAATTATAAGCGAAGATACGTGGAGCAAGTTGTCATGGAGATTTATAGGTCTACGTTTCGCTCTTGTTTCTGATTTTAGTCATAACAGAATTATGATGGCCTTGAAATTCTCATAAATAAAATAGCTATTCGACCCATTTTTCCGTTTGGTGTGGTACAATGTAGCCATTAAATATTTCGAATCAGTTGAAGTCGAGTGGAAACGCTTTCTTTTATAAGAAGTTTTCAATCGGTTGCACTACAGTTTGTATGTATGTTTCTGTGTCAATGTGTATTGAGAAATATAGTTTTAAATCTAAATGAAATTTTTGTAATAACTTTTTAATAATGTGATTGATGTAGAATACTCATGTGGGTTGCCAAATCTTCCTACATTAATTTACTTTATTCAAAACAGACGACTGATTTCAGCTGTCGGTTTCGACACGGTTAGAAGCATTTTCTGTCATGTCCTACAAGATTTTAAATGTGTTTTTTGTTTTGTTTTCCTTGTTCTCTGCCACACAATCATAATTCTCTTTTAGATTTGGTACTCAGTCAACTGAAGAATCTCCGACACTGTGTAAATATTTCATTACTTAGATGAAATAGGAAAATACAGAATTTTCCATTCTGTTCTCAAGGGAGTGGACATGATTTGCTTGGTTTGTTCCAAAATATACAAAATGAATTGAATATTATATTGTAATATAATCACTTTTGATGGTTTACATTATATAAAGAGAGAGACTTGAATCTTATTCGTGGTAGTTGTCAGTGTTGACTTTGCCTCTTGTTACTTCAGAATACAAGTAAAAATTCTTTCAAAGAAAGTTAAGAGAATTTCAAAGAGACATGAATCTGATCTACGCAATACAGCCAATATATTGTTTATCCAAATTTGTTGGACTAACACCATTTTCCTTGTACATGAGTAATACGTCACGGGCAAAGAGAAGTCGTTGTAATATTATTCTTAATATAGGCCAAAAACTCTGGACGCTTCTGGTGATAAGTGGAAATATGGCAGGCTTTGTGATGTGTGTGCATGGTGTGAAACACGACCTTTCAATAAACCCAGGACAAGTCGTTAGTCATATGTTCTCATCTCCAGCGAACTTCATTACAAGCTTGCTAGACATCTTGATGTTGTCGACGGTGAAACGTAAAGACACACAAAGGCTCGTGGTTAAGCTCTGTGACATCGATGAGTTGCTGCTTCGAGAAGGTATTCTTACAAATGTGTACAAAAACACTCGACGTCATTTGACCATTGTTTTAGCGGCACTGATCTTGGTGTACATCCCTTTCTTATGCTATGATGCTTATTTCTTTGGCAAGATGTCGTATCCATTTTATGAATGCCTAAGTAGATTCAGTACTGTAGTCAATCTTACAGCCGTGGTCCAGTTTGTTTGCGTAACTCTATGCCTGAGGAATAGATTACGTCTTTTAAACAAAAAGCTGTCTTCTGAAGATATTATAAAACCATTTAGGGTCAGTAACAAAGTACATTATTTAAATGTTGGCAGCAATGAGACATTCTATCCACATCGCATGCCATTATTTCATACAGGAAGTTCAATTACTATCCGTACTGCTTCAAAAAAAGAAGGCGCTTCAAAACTGGAACGTTTTGACTTGTCCCATGCTCCTCTGGATTTTATTTCCATCACCAACACATCTATCAAGTCACTAAGGAATATTTATAACGAAATATATGAAGCCACTCTACTGACTAACTCAGTCTACGGTATCAGTATAATTTTAACTCTGATGTACTGTTTTGTATCAACAGTTTCAAACACATACTTCGCTTTCATTGAAATGTTTACAGATGATAAATTTATAGAACATACCGTGAGGAATGTCGAATATTACTTGGCGACTCACTTGTGTTGGGTTGTTCTCTCCATCGGCAAAGCAACTGCTATTTCAGCTTCTTGTCATTTTGTGACAGAGGAATCTAAAACTCTTGTCCACAACCTGCAGAAATTGCAACTGATGTATCCTGCAAGAACAGACATGTTACAAAACCTGCAGTACTTCTCCAACCAGGTGGATGACAACAGAATCCATTTCACAGCTTTCGGATTCTTTTCTGTGAATCTGTCATTGTTGTATACATTTATTGCTTCATCTGTTACGTACGTAATAATATTGGTGCAATTTAAATTGAATTAATATATCGGATATGTATTCTGGCGTTCAAAGATACCCGACTCCTACTAATCGATAGTGATCGATAATTGTAAGTGTGGCTTCTTTAGTTATTTTATTACTTATATAAATAGATGGCGAAAGTAACAATCAGTGTCGCCAATAGTACATAAATATACCCGCATTATACAGGTGTACCAACAAGAACGTCGAATTCGGTAATGCGAATAAATGCAACAATAGAATTCTATGTCAATCAAACTATCTTGAACGAACATTGTCGACCTCTTTTCAAACAATCACAGATATTAACTGTCATAAATTTATATATATATATATATATATATATATATATATACATATATATATATATACGACCTAGTCCTTTACACTCGACAAAATATAGACAATTACTCATTAATAGCCAATATACAGAGGTGTGAAAATTATTAGAATAATCTTAATTTTAAAGGTTTTTTAATAGTTCCTTCACAAATATTAATTGAATTGATGAATATTGGTATATATTACTATACTGATGTAGGATATATTTACTACTAACAATGCCGGAAAGCATTGTTGTACATTGGTATTTTTCTTATTTACAATTGTTATGGGACTTCAGAAATTGTTATATTATGTTGGCGGAATTGGAAACATAAAAAATTATATGCACAAAACAGATGTATACGTTCATTTGAACCTTCACAACAATGTAAACACAAAGAACAATTTGTTTAAAGCATTTCTTAATTAATTTTTTATGTTTCCAATTCCGCCAACATAATATAATAATTTCTGAATTCCCATAACAATTGTAAAATAAGAAAAATACCAATGTACAACAATGCTTTCCGGCATTGTTAGTAGTAAATATATCCTACATCTGTGTAGTAATATTATATACCAATATTCATCAATTCAATGAATATTTGTGAAGTAACTATTAAAAAACCTTTAAAATTAAGATTATTCTAATAATTTTCACACCTCTGTACATGATCATGAAATTAGAAATAGTGAACAAATTAATATCCCATACTGTAGATTACATAAAACTAGTACAAATTTTTCTGTCATGAGGATGAAATTATATAATAAGCTTCCCAGTCAATATTATAAGTTACCAACCAATAGTTTAAAAGCTAGATTTTATAATTGGCTTTTAATTAATCCTTTGTACTCTGTAGATGAGTTTCTTAACATAAATTCATACGAAATTGTTTTTTAATAAATAAAGTTATTTACATTTAGTTACAAATATCACATTAAGAGTCAAGTGTTTTCATTAATTTTAGAGTTTCAAAATGTTTTGTGTTTTCATTCTAATTAAACTTTACTGTTTTCAATTATATGTGTATTTTCAAATGTATGTTTTTTTCCTCCCTTCTGTATTGTGACGAAGCCTATCACTGTATGTTTAATGGCTTAATAAATTGAATAACATATGTATAACACAATAGATAACAGCGCCAACAAAAAAACAACAAGATAATGGCGCAATGTCCCAACAATATTTTATTATTGTTGGACTTGAGGCACTACTCTCTCCTCTATTATCTGGTTCTATTTCATTTATTCACATTATTAAATCCAGCGTTCTTGTTGGTACACCATATAAAATTGAAAATTACATCCTCCTCTAATCGCAGAAAAAAAAACAAAAAACACTAAATTTAGCGGGAAACCGCTTCCTTTGTCAATTATGAGAATAAATTATACTTAATCTACAACAACATTTTCCCAAATAAATTTTTACCCGTCCCAATAATAGCGTTATCTATTAAGAACTAGTGGAACTATTCCAAAGTTTGTCAATTGTTTATATCTTTGGTTCTGACTTTTCCCGTGGTTGAAAGTTCGCTTACACGATCATAAAATCGTAGGTCAGATATCTTTGAACACCAGTGTACAGCTATAGCAATATTATTCTTATATTCTGTGCTCTTTGAGTTGTTCTGTCGTTACAAGGCAACCATAATCATAAAATGACAATCGTTACAAAAAGCTGTTAGAGAGGCGGCCATTTTTTCTCTGTATACAACGCTTGAACAAGGGTTTTCGTGTGTATATAACTACTGCAAAGCAATTCCTATGTATAGTTACACACTGCCTATACATCCATCGCTTATGCATGGTTTATTAGTAAGGTTTTCTGTCCCAATTATGCGTAAGTCTTGTATAAAAATTATGCACGGTTTATTAGTAAGATTGTTGAATTATAAATGTTAAAACCACGATCTCCACATTTATAGGTCAATTGATTTCTAGCTTGCAATCCGATCAGTTAATAAGTCTTTTATAAAGTGTAAGTGTGCTGTATTTCGATGTGCTAGTTAATTGTTATGCCATCTAAAACGTTTATACTAGAAATCAGAGTTTTGATATATCAACTTAGAGAGGATATAGGAAGAGAAATTGCAAGCATTGAGTCTATATAACTTTTATATGTGAACAACAATATTTCACCAGAAGATATGGGGATATGTGAATGTAGATTGGCATCTTTTCGAACAAATCCTATAACACGAATTAATATTCATTATAAAATAAAAATATAATGTATACATATTATGCTAATCAAAGTTTATGAATAAAATAAATTACGATATACGCCGGCCATGCAAGCATGTATGATGCTCGTCTTACCGGTTAGTTGTGTATTGGCGATGTGTTGTGGGTGTCTATTTCGAACTATTCTAGTGTATTTGGACTAAATTTCACACCACATGCCCTATTTGACTCCATGTTACCAAACACAAAACATCTCCCAGCAAAACAACTGAAGAAACCAGAAGAAGCAAGGACCTTACTAGTTCTGAGAATGCCTGACACGAAGTCGAAACTAATCAACTAGGTAATTTACCACTTTTCTTTTTAACACGAGAAACCTGTTATTATACCAAATTCTTAAGTGATAGAAATGTTAGGTGTGTAATCAAGGTGTATAATTAATGCTTGTTTTACGATGGTGTTTTGAAAAGTAATGCCTCCTACTTTTTTGTGTTATTGTAAAAAAATTCGAAGTACTATAGCTGTTACATATTTTACTCAATTAACTTTCATGCTTCGCTGACGTATGTTTCGTACTTCTGCCGCTAGAGAGCTCTGAATTATAGTCTGAAATATGGCGGCTTGTAACAACACTATGTCAGTGCGTTTGAATCAGGGTGCTGTGATAAAATTTCTGCAGGCAGAAAATGTGACTCCGATTGATATTCATCAGAAGAATAAAGGTTGTTTGTGGAGATGAATGTGTAGACATCAGTACTGTGCGACGTTGTCTGTTTGTGCTTGTAATGAACCTGGTGCAACTCTGAACTTGTGCGACGAAGGACGGAGAGTGTGTAGGCGATAAACGCAGAACTGGGATTCCGACAACTTAGTGGACGATGGGATTTGGTTTCAATGTCTTTGATCATCCTCCATACAGTCCCGATCTGGCGCCATCACATTTTAATGTTCCCAAAACTTAAAGAATATCTGAGAATACTGCACCTTGATTCTAACGATGCAGTGAAGATACTTGGTTTCTATGTCTTTGTTCATCCTCCATACAGTCTCGATCTGGTGTCAATAGGTTTTCATCTGTTCCTAAAACTTAAAGAATACTTCAGAGAACCATCACTTGAATCTGACGATGCAGTACAGACAGAAATGAGTCTGTGATTCTGTCTGTAGGAACAGAGGTGTGGATCGCCAGGGCGACTGTATGGAGGAATAATTATATGAATAACAACATTAAATTTATATGAAGTTACCACTTTTTGTTTTACTCAAATAACTATAGCTGTTTTTAAATAAAAAAATTTGGAGGCAAAACTTTTTAAAACAACCTGGTAGTACCCTCCATCTAACATAATATTCTTCTGTAATATAGGTCGAACCACTCTGTGTATTCAATAAAGGAATAAAGGGAAAATATTAATAATATAATACATAAATAACATTAAATTTATTTCACACTCAACCATATTCACAATCCTTATGAAGTAGAACTAATAATTCCTTAAAGGGACAATAAATAAAAATCACATTCTAGGTTGATATATTCTAAAGAATTTAATTATACACACAGCGATGCAAACTAGATCTTTCTAGGACTAATGGTTTCCAAGTAACAGACCTCTAAACGTGGATACTGGTGATCCGTGTGACGTCATACTGCTGCTCCGGACCGCAGCGAGTCCGTTACATTCGCTGTAATTCATGTCCAAATCGCGAAAAATACCGATCTTCGTTTCATAACAAAGTGTTCAGCAGCTGTGAGCTTGCACAACGCAAGTCAGGAGTGCGGCAATGTGACGTCAGGAGCAGTGGTGGACAAAATTCTTTCGCTCGTATCTTGGGAACCATTTGATATTTTGAGTTGTGGTTTTCGGTGCTATTATCAGCTCCCTGATGTTTCTAACTTACGAAAAAAAAATTTTTTTTTGTTCAGTGTCCCTTTAAAAATCTAAATATCACAATAACCTCCAAGAAAGAATATAAATCTTTCACGTAATTACAGGGATCCTATTGTTGTTGTTGTTATTATTATTATTATTATTATTATTATTATTATTATTATTATTATTATTATTATTATTATTATTATATTAGGATCAATTCCTAAAAAAATTTAAATATCACAATAACACCCAACCGAGAACATGGTATACGTTTTATGCAACTATAGAGAATCTATGAATCCCTTGTCAATTTTTTACTTGTTTATTTAACGACGTTGTATCAAATACGAGGTTATTTAGCCTCGATGGGATTGGTGATAGTGAGATGGTATTTAGTGAGGTGAGGCCGAAGATTCGCCATAGATTATTTGATATTTGCCTTACGGTTGGGGAAAACCTCGGAAAAACTCTCGTAAAATTTTATCGACGCTAAATAACCTAGTAGCTAGTAGAGAATTGTTAAATAAACAACATAAAAAGACAGGTTTCTTTCTACTGAATCGATATAGGGTTAGGTGTTTACATAGGAGCAATGACTATTACATAAGTTATCACTGATGTCAAGATGGTGTACAGCAGGGAAAAATCCAGGCGCAAAATGTAACAAGCTACAAAATCGATTTTGTTTACGTTCATCTGATGTTGAAATAACTTGAGCTGTTGAAGGATTTCAGTTTCCTGCGGATAGTGCAAAAGATGTTCTTCAACCTGGTCGATGATGTCTCCTGCCTTCTTCTTGGCCACTTGAGTTGTCATGGTTATGTTCGCAAGTAAGACTGCATACAAGAAGATCCAAAAAACTAAAGCAATTATATAGCTCTCTATACTTGTATTCTCGTTTCTCAAGCTGATCTGTTTTATAGAACCGTTGTATAGCTTTATGGCATTGTCAAAATGTGATACCATGGAAACGGATGTGCGAAAAACAAGTAAAACAATCGGAAAGCCATAAATAGAATTCACAAGTTGTGTGGCCTTGTAAATATTTCTGTATAGTTTCCTAGCAACTATTAATTCTTTTGGAGAAATTGGGTCGCGTATTTCTTCACACCTGGGAGTTTTACTCCACGCTTTGGGACAAATATAATCTTCCACGTCCTCAACTAGCATATTTATCTTTACTTCAGGTATACCATTTTCTTCACGTGTGTCTTCCTTCCATTCATCAACTTCAAAAGAAAGAAATTCTTTCACTGTTATCAAACTGTTTCCTATTTGGTCAACCATTGTGGAAAATTGTATAACCAGGAATAAATTGATTAAATGGGCAATGCGATAAATTGAATCGTTCAGAGCATCAAGTCGTCCGAAAAAATAAACGTCTATGCACATCAGTATAGCGAATATAATAAAATAAACTAATTTAAAAATCATCCAACGAGACATCCGGAATTGAACACTCCCTGCTCCGTGTTTCTGAAAGCACTCCTTTTTCGTTCTGTCCAATATATTCAACAGCGTCATTACTTTGTTCTTATTAGCGGCCATATATATCAATGACGTAATGGCGACTATGTAATTCATCGGCCACGAAAATGAGATATCGACGAGTTGACCTGCGGAACGTTCAGTCATATTGAGGAAGTATCTCTCTCCGAAAACGAAACCTCCAAACACTATGCTGCCCATGAGTGCTGAGAATATCACTGCCAAAGGTTTACAGTTAATATATGACAGAACTTTCGATTGAGTCCAGTTTTCGACATCTGGAATTGTGAACGGTGCCAGTCCCAGTATTTTTGATATATAATAAATTGGAGCTATTTCTTTGTATGTATTTGGTTTGTAAGATCTTTGGTCGAACATCTTCAGAATATGCACCCCAAATTTAGTCTCAAATAATTTCCTTAATTCAACCTAGCTCTTTTACAACTTACTGTATATGCCTCAGGACTGTTGATACTTTCTGACTCATGAGAGTATACAGAAGAGCACATCGTGTTACGTAGTGCATCAACTCTAATTGCTGTTTTCATTTTATCAAATTAATGCGTTGTTTGCCTTTTCAAAGTGTGAGAATGGATGAGCAATTCAAACAGGTAGGCCTACTTGTTTACAAAACGGAAAAGTTATTAATTCTTGTAGGCCCGCCTATAGGTAGGCTGACCAGACATACATACTTGTTTACTTACAAATGATTTTTAGAGAACTCGGAGGTTCATTGCCGCCCACACATAAGCCCACCATCGGTCCCTATCCTGGGCAAGATCAATCTAGTATCTACCATCATACCCCACCTCCCTCAAATCCATTTTAATTAGTGTTGTGGGATTTAATCCATTAATCGATCAATTTCTGTTGTAAGATTAATCGATAACAAATACTGAATCGAATAATCGAGTCGATTAAAATTAATCGGGTTTAGTTGATATTAATTATTATTTTGTTAATACAAACTCATACCACAAATTCCGACAATATTTCTCTCTCGGAAATTGCTTACTTAAAAGCAAATAGTAGGGGAGAGTCGGGTAGTATCGGACATCGGGTAATATCGGACAGTGCGTTTCTTTCATCTACAACCATATGGCAGTACCTGAATGACATGGTTACGTTTCTCTATGCGACATTGCAGAAACGTAACCATGTCAATCAGGTACTATCATCGTGTGGTAGATGAAAGAAACTCACTGTCCGATATTACCCGATGTCCGATACTACCCCACTCTCCCCTACTGTAATTTTCTAACTGTAAACCAGCTAGTCTACGTTTATTGAAAGTTGAAACACAATGCGAAACCCTTATTAAGTAATGAAAGAGTAATGGAACGGAGAAAAATTCTCTCCGGCGCCGGGATTTGAACCCGGGTTTTCAGCTCTACGTGCTGATGCTTTATCCACTAAGCCACACCGGATACCCACCCCGGCGTCGGACAGAATCGTCTCAGATTAGGTTCCAACTCTTGGGTTCCCTCTAGTGGCCGCCCTCTGCACTACGTAATAGATGTCTATGAACGTAGGACTGAAGTCCACACATGTGCTGAGGTGCACTCATTATGAGTGACTAGTTGGCCGGGATCCGACGGAATAAGCGCCGTCTTTACGCATATGTACTTCGGTACATTAAAATAATATATACCTTATTAAGTTTTATGGTTTGCTAAGAGAACTTCCACCTTGTTGTCAGCTCATCGTCCTAGCAAATGAAATACATACTTTTCTGGGATTCGTCCCCCTCATCCCTTACAAAATAGCCTAGTCTACACTGTGTACAAGTGAGAGCGTAACTACCTTCTTCTTTTTCTAAAATCTGGTAATTCGATTACAATAGGGGCCAGTCTTCTGTTTCGACCGCTGTACTTTTGCAGTTGCAGTTTCTGTACTGAGTTTGTATATGAAGGTTGTGTGTTTAGTTTGATAAAGAAAAAAATCAGTTTTCTGTGGTTTGTGAAAAGTGTAAACTCCATTATGTCATATGAGAATTTGATAGGTAAACTCGGTGACACGTTTAGATTAAAATTGAACGATCGTGGAGAAGTGCTTGACGGAAAAAAAAGTTTTTACGTGTTTAGTGATGCAGGAAACATTGTTACTAAACGTAGAGCAGCACTTAATTCGTAGCATGTGAATGCACTCACATGTTTAAAATCATGGATGAAGCAGTATTAACTAGGAGAGTCTTCATATTTTTTGTTATTTATGTTTGTCTAAAAAATTCTCGGAGAAATTGACACAATAAATTATAAGCCTCATGATAAATATGTTAGTAATTAATTAAAATAGTTCTTTTGTAATATAACGATACAATATATACAGATATACAACATTTAGTACTTATGCTTATCACCGAACACAAGTTAAATTTAACAATAAATGTGTATTACAATATATTAAAACATTTTTACACTCGATCAAAACTCGATTAATCTATTGCTTAATCGATTAAATTCAAATAGTTAATCGATTAAGTATTTTGATCGATCAACAGCACTAATTTTAATATTATCCTCTCATCAACGTCTCGGCCTCCCCAAAGGTCTTTTTGCCTCCTGCCTTCCAACTAACACTCTATATGCATTTCAGGATTCTCTCACACGTGCTACATGCTCTGCCCATCTCAAACATCTGGATTTAGTGTTCATAATTATGTCCGGTGGAGAATACAATGCGTGCAGTTCTGTGTTGTGTAACTTTCTGCATTCTCCTGTAACTTCATTCCTCTTAGCCCTAAATATTTTCCTAAGCACTTTATTCTCAAACACCCTTTACCTCTGTTCCTCTCTCGAAGTGAGAGTCCAAGTTTTACAATCATAGAGAACAATCGGTTATAGAAATATATTGTAACTTTCAGTTTTTTTGAGAGCAGACTGGATGAAAAAACCTTCTCAACCGAATAACAACAGGCATTTCACATATTTTTATTCTGCGTTTAATTTCCTCCTGAGTGTAACGAAATATTTTTCTAACAATTCTGGTTAATAATAGCTGTTTCAGGTTTATCAATGTTTAATTGTTATATATATATATATATATCACAGATAAATATCTAAATTATCTCATTATTATTATTATTATTATTATTATTATTATTATTATTATTATTATTATTATTACTATTTCTTACCAATGTTTATTATTGTCACACTAACATTACTTATCCAACTTTCATTATTTACTTTCATGTTGTTTTATGGTCTAGATATTAATGTAATAACTATGTAAGCAATTGTATTCAATTAGAATTAGAGTCTGGCTGGGCGGAAGAGAAGGCCTACTGGCCTTAGCTCTGCCAGATTAGATAAATAAATTATTATTATTATTATTATTATTATTATTATTATTATTAATGTACATTTGTTAATTTTCCTCCAAAATACTGTATTTGAATTTTTCCATCTTTTCAAACGATAAAATTCCATTTCGTACTATGTTCTGGTCACGAGACATAATCATATACTTTGTCTTTTCGGGAGTAACTTTCAGCCTACCTTTTTACTTGCTTCAAGTAACATTCCCGTGTTTTCTCTAATAGTTTGTGGCTTTTCTCCTAACATATTTATGTCATGCGCATAAAGAAGCAGCTGATGTAACCCGTTCAATTCCAAACCCTCTCTGTTATCCTAGACTTTCCTAAAGGCATACTCTAGAACAAAGTTAAAAAGTAAAGGTGATAGTGCATCTCCTTGCTTTAGCCCGCAGTGAATTGGAAAAGCGACAGACAGAACCTGGCCTGTACGGTTTCTGCTGTACGTTTCACTGAGGCATATATGCCTGATTTGATTTGGAGTGTAGATGGATAAATGGATGAGTGTGAGAGTTTGTGGACGGGTGCTAGGTTAGCAGTGACTGACATTATAAAGTTCTTCAGCTAATAATATGAATAATTTACATAAAATTAATTCACCAATATAGGAATATGTAATATGATTACTAGTACATTACTCCGCAAGGTTTTCAAGTGCCAGAAAAGAGAAAAAGTTGAGCCGTATAATAGAACACCGATCGAAAATTCTGTTTTAGTTTTATATTAATTATAATACACGTTGCATGGTTGACGAGAGAATGCTTTTATGTCTTCAAACAAGTAGTTCTTTGAATTATTTATCCTCACAACATTCAAAGACAAACACTTAATCAATTTGATAACATTCGTTTTAATGGAAATTCTAACGAGTGTAGAAAATTGTAATACATTACATTACACGACCTCCTTCAGTCCATGTAAAACAGTGAACAAGTATGAAGACTTACTAGATATTTGCACTTGAAAAAGAGGAAAGTTCAATTAAATAAGTAAATTATCACTACTTGCAATAGATATTTGGAAGATGTTCAACCAAAAATATTACAGGCAGAATACATACACAGAATTTGTTCCAGTTTATTATTTATCAAAGCTTCTAGGACTAGCACCGTTCACAATTCCAGATACTGAAAACTGCAGGTTCTCCAGAGTTCTATCTTTTATAAACTGCAAAGTTTTGGGCGTCATATTCTCCTTATTGATGGCCAGCTTAATGTTTGGAGGGTGCCTTTGCGGACAGATATACTTTCACTACATGACTGATCGTACCGCGGGACAACTCGTTGATATCTCACTTTCTTGGCCGATGAATTATGTAGTTGCTTTTACGTCATTGGTTTTTATAGCGCTTAATAAGAAAAAAGTACTAACGCTGTTGAATATATTGGATGACATGAACAAAGAGTGCATTCGGGAGCAACAAGCAAGGAATGTGCAATGCCAGAAGGCACCCTGGACTGTCTTAAAATTCATTTGTTTCGTAATACTCGCTGTATTCTTGTGCCTAGATGTTTATTTTTTTGGAAGAGCTAATGTTCTTGACGATTCAGTTTACCAAATCGCTTATTTAATAAATGTCACATTTGTGATACAATTTTCCACAATGGTTGACCAGATAAGAAAGAGTTTGGAAACATTGAAAGAATTTCTTTGTTTCGAAACTGATACAAGCAAAGATCCATATGTAGGAAATAGTGAAAGTGAATTGAAAACTAATATGCCAGTTCTGGCCGTGGAAAATACTGTTTTCCCCAAAATCTGGAGGAAAACTATCAGATACGACACAATACGTGGACCGGATTCCATACAAGATATATTAGTTGCTAGAGATATGTACAGAAATATTTATAAAGCAACACAACTTGTGAGTTCTATTTATGGCATTCCTATTGTTTTATTTATTTTTCGCACTGCTGTTTCCTTGGTAACACATTTCGATACCCTAATAAAAATATACAACGGCTCCATAAAGGGGATGATTTTGATGAAGAGTATAGCAATTGAGAACTATGGAATTTCGCTGGTTTTTTGGGTTTTCGTGAACTTGATCTTACTTTTGACCATAACTGTGAAAACTCAAGTGGCGAAACAGAAGGCTGGGGACATCATCGATCAAGTTGAAGAGCATCTTTTGCAGTATCCACAGAAAACTGAAATTCTTCAACAACTTAAATTGTTTGTACATCAAATAACCGTCAACAAAATCGACTTTGTAGCTTTTTACATATTGCGCCTGGACTTTTCATTACTCTTCACAATTCTCACGTCAGTGATAACTTATGTAATGATCATTGTTCCTATGTAAACATTTTTTTAGTGTAACCGTAACTATCCCAATTTGCAATAATTGTATTAGTTTTCTAATTTTTATTGAATCTTTGTTCCGAACACGAGCTTGCTTAAACGGATGTACGCTACATCACTAATATGTAACATTTATTTTGCATTTTATGTCGCAATAAATACTAAATACTAAATAAATTTGTATAAGCTTAAGTAACACTATGGTAACATTAGGGGAGAGTCGGGTAGTATCGGACATCGGGTAATATCGGACAGTGCGTTTCTTTCATCTACCACCATATGTAGTACCTGAATGACATGCTTACGTTTCTCTATGCGACATTACAGAAACGTAACCATGTCAATCAGGTACTATCATCATGTGGTAGATGAAAGAAACTCACTGTCCGATATTACCCGATGTCCGATACTACCCGACTCTCCCCTATTTATTTATTTATTTATTTATTTATTTATTTATTTATTTATTTATTTATTTATTTATTTATATATTTATTTATTTATTTATTATTTATTCTGGTGTAGTTAAGGCCATCAGGCCTTCTCTTCCACAACACCAGGAATACAAATACAATAATAGAAATAAACAGAAAAAAATACACTATATGCAGAGTAAAGCTACACAAGAAATAAAGAGAGAGAGAGAGAGAAAAAACACTATAAACAAAGTAAAGCCACACAAAAATATACACAGGTTGCAGTCACACAAACTTTAAATGAGTGATTAAGTATCATAATTAATTGTATCCTAACTAAATAACTAACATAAACAAGAAACTTGCAATTTTAATCTAGATTAAAAAAGAAAAAGAAAAAAAAACACAAATCAATACTTCTAGCAATATCTAAAAACATTAACTAAGACAACATTTTCCAATTTAATTTTGAATTCTGATAAAGTCCGGCAGTCCCTGACGTCATTAGGTAACGATTTTCCAGAGGCGAGGTATTTCTACAGTATAGAAGGATGAGTATAAAGACGTTCTATGAGGAGGGATAGAAAGAAGTGCTTAATGTCGATTTCGAAGAGTTGTAAGAAATTGAAAGCGCGAGAACAGATAATTCGGAGTAGATGATTCTAAACAGAAGAGACAGTGAATGAATTGTTCTTCGTTCCTTCAGACGCACCCATGAAAGTAACTGGAGGGAAGGTGTTATATGGTCAAATTTACGAGTATTGCAGATGAATCGTATGCACACATTATGAACACGTTGTAGTCTCACAGCTAAGAGTGAAATTACATTAGTTAGCAAGGAATCGCAATAATCAAATTGGGGCATTACAAGCGTCTGAATAAGATTTCTTTTAGACTAAGTGGTAGAAATTCTTTCATATGACACAAGGAGTGAAGTTGAGAAAAGATTTTTTTGCAAATGTGTGTTACTTGAGAGTTCCAATTTAGATCGCTATCCATAAAAATGCCAAGATTTTTAACTGTTTCACTGTATTTAACAATAATCCCATTCAATGTTATATGTGGTATAGTACTGCTATCAAGAGTGCTTCGTAGACGATTATGTCCCATTACGATTGCTTGCGATTTCTCTGGATTTAACCTTAATCCAAATTTGTGTGCCCACAGTGAAATCGAATTAAAATCTTCATTTATTTTGTTTACTGCGTCACTAGTCTCGTCAGGGTGGAAATGCAAATAAATTTGCAAGTCTTCAGCATACATTGGTATCTGCAGTGTTTTATCAATATGTTATCAGTAAGTTAAAATTTGTGGTCCGTATTACAGAAACAAGAGTTAAGTAAAGCAACTTGCTTTATACTTGTATTTGTAAAATGATCTATTAATAAAATTATATCATTATTTATATTTATCTTTACAAAATTCATTTTTATTATAGCTTCAGCGTTTGTGAATGAATTTTAAATGAAATGGTTGTAATTGAAGACTTTCGAAAAATATAAATCATGCCAGAAAACATAACACAATTTATTTCTGTGATGCATTAACACATAATTTATCCCTCCATATTTATTCAGTAGGCATATTCTCAGAAGTAACTGAACGTAGCGGAAGTTTGGCAGCTCCTTCGCGGATTTCGTCTTTCTGGAGTTGGGCACAATGGATTCCGTCCATTAAAAAGTATGCAGACTTCGTCAGCTTTTGGTCATTGCTCTTGTGCTTAGGAACTGAGGAATTAAGTCATTAATTACAATTCATATTAGGAAAATCTGGGTTTCAAGTAGTAGCTCCCTGTAAAGCAGGTTTGAATAATTTCAAGGAAAAATTGTTCCGGGACCGGGTATTGATCCCGGGACCCTTCGCTTAGCGCGCGAACGCTCTACCGACTGAGCTACCCCAGGAACTATACAGGACTTATTACTTACTTACTTACTTACTTACTTACTTACTTACTTACTTACTTACTTACTTACTTACTTACTTACTTACTTACTTACTTACTTACTTACTTACTGGCTCTTAAGGAACCCGGAGGTTCATTGCCGCCCTCACATAACCCCTCATTGGTCCCTATCCTGAGCAAAATTAATCCATTCTCTATCATCATATCCCACCTCCCTCAAATCTATTTTATTATCCTCCCATCTACGTCTCGGCCTCCCTAAACGTCTTTTTTCCTCCGGCCTCTCAACTAACACTATATGCATTTCTGAATTCGCCCATACGTGCTACATGCCCCGCCCATCTCAAACGTCTGGATTTAATGTTCCTAGTTATGCCAGGTGAAGAATGCAATGCGTGCAGTTCTGTGTTGTGTAACTTTCTCCATTCTCCTGTAACTTCATCCCTCTTAGCCCCAAATATTTTCCTAAGAATCTATACAGGACACCGTCACAATTTTTCCTTTGTATCCACACATCACAAATGAGCTGACAAGACGCCAGAACTCAACTATGAGTGCACACAATTGCTGTGTGACTTAAATTGTGGCTTTCTGTTAACGTCCCTCCAGTAACGAATGTTGTTGTTGTTGTTATTTAAGCTTATTTATGTAACATTCCTTCAAATTGTTTTTACTAAGTTATTACAGAAATAGCTACTCACGTGACAATATTCTTATAAATCAATGCTCCTTCCCCTTGCAGTATTTCTTCGAAAAATTAATTTCACTTAACTATTATTTATTTTGAAGAATCTTGTATGAAAAGTAACACAGTCCTCACTGAAGAATGATTTTACAACAAGCATTGATTTTACTGTTTTTACAGACAATTTATTTTTCTCATCAGTCCATAGAGTGTTCATAATCTTTCCACACACGCATTTGTTCCAGGGATACACTTAATAAACTCTACTACCCTCTTCAAATTTCAGAGTTCTGCTTCAGTACTTTTAAAAAGATCCACCCAGACTTCATCTAAACATTTGGTGTTACCATCACGCGCCTTGAGAAATTAATAACTCACAATAATATTGTTTCATAATAATCCATCTACAATGCAATGATGAAGTGCGATGTAATTCGTAATATAGTATAGACATTGTAACTTTTCAATTTTTTCTCAGTTTAGATCACTAAAATACGGGACGCAAAAGCTGTCCCGAACACTTTTCTCGGGACAACGGGGCGCATTAGCGAAAAACGGGACGATCCCGTATTTTCGGGACGTCTGCAATCCCTCTCTTTCCCATAGCTATTATACTGCGATACAACAAACTTTTCTGTTGATTTTCGAGTTCGTCATTTTTTCCGGTTATTATATGCTTATTTAAGTTGTGTTAACTCTCGCTAGTGGTTTTATATTTTATTTTATCCGTCTTAGTATTTATTTTATTATTGTAAATATTTTTGTTTTATCACTATTATTATTAATATTATTATTATTATTATTATTATTATTATTATTATTAATGAATTACTTTGTATGACAATCTTAGTATCATTTCTGTCACGATTATGTTATTATTACTATTATTATTATTATTATTATTATTATTATTATTACTACTATTATTTCTATCATCAGCATTATTTTTTATCTCTGTAAAATTTATGTAGACTACTGGACTGTACCCGACCACGAGAATATGCTCATTTCGGGTATCCATACATATGTATTCATTTCAAATGTGAATTGTAAATAAATTTGAATTTGAATTTGAATAGTATCTACATCGTTATTACGTGTACACCTTGAAATTAAGATGGTGCCCAGACATTTAAAGATATTAAGTGTATCTATCTATCTATCTATCTATCTATCTATCTATCTATCTATCTATCTATCTATCTATCTATCTATCTATCTATCTATCTATCTATCTATCTATCTATCTATCTATCTATCTATCTATCTATCTATCTATCTATCTATCTATCTATCTATCTATCTATCTATCTATCTATCTATCTATCTATCTATCTATCTATCTATCTATCTATCTATCTATCTATCTATCTATCTATCTATCTATCTATCTATCTATCTATCTATCTATCTATCTATCTATCTATCTATCTGTCTATCTGTCTATCTGTCTATCTGTCTATCTGTCTATCTGTCTATCTGTCTATCTGTCTACCTGTCTACCTGTCTACCTATCTACCTATCTACCTATCTACCTATCTGTCTGTCTGTCTGTCTGTCTGTCTGTCTGTCTGTCTGTCTGTCTGTCTGCCTGCCTGCCTGCCTGCCTGCCTGCCTGCCTGCCTGCCTGCCTGCCTGCCTGCCTGCCTGCCTGCCTGCCTGCCTGCCTGCCTGCCTGCCTGCCTATCTATCTATCTATCTATCTATCTATCTATCTATCTATCTATCTATCTATCTATCTATCTATCTATCTATCTATCTATCTATCTATCTATCTATCTATCTATCTATCTATCTATCTATCTATCTATCTATCTATCTATCTATCTATCTCTCTGCCTGCCTGCCTGCCTGCCTGCCTGCCTGTCTGTCTGTCTATCTATCTATCTATCTATCTATCTATCTATCTATCTATCTATCTATCTATCTATCTATCTATCTATCTATCTATCTATCTATCTATCTATCTATCTATCTATCTATCTATCTATCTATCTATCTATCTATCTATCTATCTATCTATCTATCTATCTATCTATCTGTCTACCTGTGTACCTGTCTACCTGTCTACCTGTCTATCTATCTATCTGTCTGTCTGTCTGTCTGTCTGTCTGTCTGTCTGCCTGCCTGCCTGCCTGCCTGCCTGCCTGCCTGCCTGCCTGCCTGCCTGCCTGCCTGCCTGCCTGCCTGCCTGCCTGCCTGCCTATCTATCTATCTATCTATCTATCTATCTATCTATCTATCTATCTATCTATCTATCTATCTATCTATCTATCTATCTATCTATCTATCTATCTATCTATCTATCTATCTATCTATCTATTTTATTGTAGTAAGTTTGAAATGAATACAAGTTAATAAATACAATGTAAGATAAACTAGCCCACTCCTGAATGAGTAAGACTCGTGCTCAGGAGGGGATTCCAATACAGACAAAAATAAAATTAAAATTGAGAGTGAATGCAGATTAAATAGCGTTTAATATGTTTAAACCCAAGCTATAAATCCAATACAATTTTTTTTTATTTTTTTTTCTATTAATTTAGAGAGGATTCGTGGTTGAAATATTATTGGAATAAAGTTTGTTTAATAATCTGGGACCTTGACTCATGCTATAATAATAAGCTGCATTGGTTTTACATTTTGGTTCAGACAAACGCAGAGAATTCGTATATTTATGTATATACGTGCCCTTATAATTTCTGTTTCTAAACCTATGTTCTCAACGATATATTTCGTTTTATTGCAATCAGTTTTTAATGTCTTTCTCTCTTATAATTCTTTCGGTTTTTCTTAATTCAATGTTTTCTCCATTTTAGGAAAATAAAATTTGGTCGTCTGCAAGGACGAAGTGTTGAGTGTAATAGTTTATTATTATTCCTCGAAAATCGTTTTAGCCTTCTATTTATTATATTATACACTGCGTGGTTTATAAGAGAAGGCTTCCATATTTTCAAAGCAAGCAGATGTTTCAATTACTCATCCATACACGTAACTTTCAAAGGCAAACAACACATTAATTTGATTACATGGGTATTAATGGAAATTGTAACGACTACACAAAATTACAATGCATTACATTACAAGATCTGTTTTCCAGTCTACGATAAACTGTGAAAAAGTATGAAGACTTGATAGATATCTACACTTGCAAAACAGAAAAGTTCATTTGATTAAAAAAATTACTATATAATTTGTAGTATATATTTGCAAAATGTTCAATGAAAGATCCCGCATACAAAACACATACACAGAAATTGTTCCAATTTATTACTTATCAAAATTTCTAGGACTAGCGCCGTTCACAATTCCAGATACTGAAAATTGGAATCACTCGACAGTTCTCTCGTTCATTAACTGCAAAGCTTATGGCCTGATATTATCCGTACTGATGGGCATCTTAGTGCTTGGAGGCTTTGTATGTGGACAGATATACATTTTTACTACATGACGGATCATTCCGCTGGTGAGGTAGTCAATATCTCACTTTCCTGTCCTATGAACTACATAGTTGCCTTTACTTCATTAGTTTATATAGCAGTGAATAAAGACAAAGTTATAAAGTTACTGAATATATTGGATGACACGCAGAAGCAGTACATTCGGGAGCTAGGAGCAAGGAATGTGCAATGCCAAAAAACACAGTGGACGCTTTTCAAATTCATTTCTTTTGTAATATACACTGTATTGTTGTTCATAGATGCTTTTTTGGAAGATTTGATTTTCTGAACGACTCAATTTACCGCATCGCTTGTTTAATAAATTTCACATTTGTGATGCAATTTTCCACAATGGTTGATCAAATAAGAAAGAGTTTGGAAACATTGAAAGAATATCTCTGTTACAAAAATGATACATGCAAGGAACAATCATATGGAGGAAATGGTGAAAATGAAATTAAAAGCAATATGCCAGTTTTGGACGTGGAAAATATTGTTTTCCCCAAAGTCTGGAGGAAAACTGTTAGATACGACACAATACGCGGACCGAATTCTCTACAAGAAATAATAATTGCTAGAGAAATGTACAGAAATATATACAAAGCAACACAACTACTGAATTCTATTTATGGCAATCCGATTGTTTTATTTGTTTTTCGCACTTCTGTTTACTTGGTAACACACCTCGACACTGTAATAAAAATCTACAACGGCTCCATAAAGGAAATTACTTTGAGGAACAATAATACAACCATTGACAGCTTGGGAATTTCGCTAGCTTTTTGGGTTTTCGTGAAGTTGATCTTACTTGTAATCATAACTGTGAAAACTCAAGTGGCCAAACAGAAGACAGCAGACATCATCGACCAAGTTGAGGAGCATCTTTTGCAGTATCCACAGGGAAACGAAATTCTACAACAACTGAAATTATTTGTACATCAGATGAGCGTCAACAAAATCGATTTTGTAGCTATTTACATATTGCGTCTGGACTTTTCATTATTGTTCACAATTCTAACGTCAGTGATAACTTATGTAATGATCATTGTTCCTATGTAAACGTTTGCTTATGGTCAAGATAACCTTGCTTTACAAGTTGTGAGGATGGGTAAGTAATTCAAACAGCTACACAGAATTAACTTCATCTAAACGACAAGATATGGCAAAATATACATAATGATTAATACATAAATAGACAAATCGTTATTTACAGTAAAATCTTAAAGAAATTAATATCTAATTGAATCGCACTTTTTAGAAAGGAACGACGTCAAAATTTGCGATTTTTATTTTAACTGATGAAATGATTAATACTTTCAATGCACACTAAATGGCGGAGAAAAACACTTAGTCAAACCTCTCCCTGTATCTTTAGCATAAAGTTGATATTTATATACGGCGCTGGTAAACTGGTATTTATTCATAAAATAGGTTTATTTTGCTCTTCAGAAAAGTAGCATATTTTGACTTACTTCCTTTCTAAAAAGTGCGATTCAATTATATATACCATAATAATAAAGAGGATGTGAAAGTGAAAAGAAGCAATATTAGATTATAAAATTCCTCTTTAGAAAATATGCCCACGACATAATAGAATCTCAGGTTGATAAAAACGCATCTACCGCATGCTTAACATATATATATATATATATATATATATATATATATATATATATATCATCAGTGCGGTTTTAGGCGTAATAGATCGACTATTGATCAGATTTTTTGTATTCGACAGATATTGGAGAAAAAATGTGAGTATAAGGGTACAGTACATCAGTTATTCATAGATTTCAAAAAGGCATATGACTCGGTTAAGAGGGAAGTATTATATGATATTCTTATTGAATTTGGTATTCCCAAGAAACTAATTCGATTAATTAAAATGTGTCTCAGTGAAACATACAGCAGAGTCCGTATAGGTCAGTTTATATCTGATGCTTTTCCAATTCACTGCGGGCTAAAGCAGGGAGATGCACTATCACCTTTACTTTTTAACTTCGCTTTAGAATGTGCCATTAGGAAAGTTCAGGATAACAGGCAGGGTTTGGAATTGAACGGGTTACATCAGCTGCTTGTCTATGCGGATGACGTGAATATGTTAGGAGAAAATCCACAAACGATTAGGGAAAACACGGAAATTTTACTTGAAGCAAGTAAAGCGATCGGTTTGGAAGTAAATCCCGAAAAGACAAAGTATATGATTATGTCTCGTGACCAGAATATTGTACGAAATGGAAATATAAAAATTGGAGATTTATCCTTCGAAGGGGTGGAAAAATTCAAATATCTTGGAGCAATAGTAACAAATATAAATGACACTCGGGAGGAAATTAAACGCAGAATAAATATGGGAAATGCGTGCTATTATTCGGTTGAGAAGCTTTTATCATCCAGTTTGCTGTCAAAAAATCTGAAAGTTAGAATTTTTAAAACAGTTATATTACCGGTTGTTGTTTATGGTTGTGAAACTTGGACTCTCACTCTGAGAGAGGAACATAGGTTAAGGGTGTTTGAGAATAAGGTTCTTAGGAAAATATTTGGGGCTAAGCGGGATGAAGTTACAGGAGAATGGAGAAAGTTACACAACGCAGAACTGCACGCATTGTATTCTTCACCAGACATAATTAGGAACATTAAATCCAGACGTTTAAGATGGGCAGGGCATATAGCACGTATGGGCGAATCAAGAAATGCATATAGAGTGTTAGTTGGGAGACCGGAGGGAAAAAGACCTTTGGGGAGGCCGAGACGTAAATGGGAAGATAATATTAAATTGGATTTGAGGGAGGTGGGATAAGATGATAGAGACTGGATTAATCTTGCACAGGATAGGGACCGATGGCGGGCTTGTGTGAAGGCGGCAATGAACCTTCGGTTCCTTAAAAGCCATTTGTAAGTAGGTAAGTAAGTATATATATATATATATATGTTATGTATTATTTAACGACGCTCGCAACTGCCGAGGTTATATCAGCGTCGCCGGTGTCCGGAATTTTGTCCCGCAGGAGTTCTTTTACATGCCAGTAAATCTACTTACATGAGCCTGTCGCATTTAAGCACACTTAAATGCTATCGACCTGGCCCGGGATCGAACCCACAACCTTGGGCATAGAAGGCCAGCGCTATACCAACTCGCCAACCAGGTCGACTATATATAAATATGTATTTAAAACTAAACAGAAATATTTACACACAGAATAAAAAAAAATTTACCGGAGAAAGAGTTCGTCCAAAGGGCTGGACTCTGGAAGAGTACCCAAAACGCTCATTCCATTTCCGCGTTGAATTGCAATACTTAGGCGTTAACGCAAATAAGTAGTGCAACGACGATCACCAGTAATGGAGATCAAAATTTTCACCGATCTGAGATACCAAAACTTTAGCGTCTTGACTCCAAGGACCGAAGGTCTCCACAGCAAAGGGGACAAAGATATAATTGTCTAAAAGATGAACATACTTATTGACCTTCTTCTTGACGGCTAATTCAGCAGCAGATGCTGCGCTTCTGGAGGTAATATAATTGAAAGAAAACTATGACAGATTTTTATATATATTTTTTTTTATTTTGTGGGACGATTTTCTCCTCTCAGTTGGTACTTTATACCCTGGAGAGGAATATACTAACAGTCGCTTAAGGTCTACATAATGTCCGTCAGTCCTTAGTTAATGAACCCATTTACTCACATTTCCTCGCAATTAATCAGAAACTCTCAAAATTTTCTAACTATCCGTGAGTTGTACTGCAGGTAGCTTAAATATGCATTTTCATTAAATTCAACCAGCTAGACCTGGAACGGTTCTCTTCTAAGACACATGCCATACCAATGTTTGTAAGACTTTTTTTTCTTATTCATTATCAAAGCATATAATGTTTCTGTTACTCTTTTTCCCATAGCTCTTATAGTCTCCACATCCGTAAGTTGTTATGTGTACATCTTGAAGTTAATAGGAGGCCAAATATTTAAAAGTATTACATGCCCTTATAATTTCTATTTCTAAATCTATGTTAGATATTTCTGTTCAAACACAGAAATATTCCGTTTTATTAATACAATTTTTAATATCTATCTCTCATTTTATTCTTTCAGTTTTCTTAAGCGGAGAGGATGGTATTTTTCGAAACTTTTTTCCTATTTGGTGTAAAATATTATTTTTTTTGTATGTAGAGAGCTCATACCTGTAGCAACTCAACCAAAATTAAATATTTTGAAAAAAAAAAAATGGGAGCCCAGATTTGAAAAAAATATACCCAATGCAGGATTTTACTAAAACCGATATATCTAAACCATGTTTAAAGGTAGATTCATCCAGTTTTTTGCAATGTACTTGCAAAAAGATGCTCTACAAACTGTTTGTAACAGAAGTTTGATATTAGTCCCTACGTTTGTAAAATAAACAATTAAAATTTAATAATAATTTTCTGATTTCCTTTCTTGTAAACAAACAGACGTAGTTCTAAAATGAAATCAATTAATAAAATTCTGTTACAGAGAAAAGTTTCCTAATAGTCTAAAGAATGTGTGTTAAAGATACATGCATGAAATTTAGAATAGTTCAGAAGTTATATCCATTTTTGTCTGGCAAAATGTAGCAAAAAATGAAGTTACCGTAATCCGATAAAAGAGGGCGAGTGATTTAAAAATCCATAGCACAGGAAGTTTAAAAATGGCGTCTCAACATCTGATAAGAACACAAATACACACGAAATGTTATGCAATGCATTCCACACATATCAAAGAGTATTTTAAAGAATTTTTTTTTAAATTCAATTTACCGGAAACAACAATAAAAGCGGATGAGTGATTTAAAAATTCATAGCGCAGGAAGTTTAAAAATGGCGTCTCAACATCTGATAAGTGCAGAAATACCCACAAAATATTATGCTATGCATTCCACACATATCACAGAGTATTTTAAAGAATTTTGTTTTTAGTTTACTCATTTTTCACAAAAAAATATCATCCTCTCCCCTTAACATACATTTTTTTTTGTCTTAGGAAAACAGTTTGCAAAAGGAGGTAGTGTTGAGTGAAATTGTTTATTATTATTGCTTGAAAATTGTTTTAGTTGTCTATTCACTATATTATACACTGCGTTGTTTATAGGAGAATGCTTTTGCGTTTTCAAAACAAGCAGCTGTTTCAATTACACATCCATTCTCACAACTTTCAAAGGCAAACAACTCATTAGTTCCATAACATCGTTTTAATTGAAACTCTTACGACTATGGAAAATTTCAACGCATTACATTCCAAGATAAGTTCTCCAGTGTACGAAAAACAGTGATAAAGTTGAAGACTTGGTAGATATTTTACTCTTGCAAAAGAGCGAAGTTCTATTAAAGGAACATTTTATTAGAAAATTTGAAGTAAATTTTTGGAAGATGTTTAATCGAAGATCTTGCACACAGAACACATACACAGAAATTGTTCCAATTTATTACTTATCAAAATTTCTAGGACTAGCGCCATTTACAATTCCAGAAGTTGAAAATGTTAAACAGTCCAGGGTTCTCTCTGTTATTAACTGCAAAGCGTTTGGCCTGATATTTTGCGTACTGATGGGCATCTTAGTGCTTGGAGGCTTCGTAGGAGGACAGATATACTTCAACTACATATTGGATCATTCCGCGGGTGAGCTAGTCAATATCTCAATTTCCTGGCCCATGAACTACATAATTGCCTTAATGTCATTAGTATATATAGCAGTGAATAAGACCAAAGTGATGGTGTTACTGAAAATATTGAATGACGCGAACAAAGGGTGCATTCGGGAGCAAGGAACAAAGAATGTACAATGCCGAAAGGCACAGTGGACGCTTTTCAAATTCATTTGTTTCATAATACTCACGGTATTATTGTACGTAGATGCTTACTTTTTTGGAAGATTTGGTTTTCTGAGCGATGCAATTTACCGCATCGCTTATTTAATAAACGTCATGTTGGTGATACAATTTTCCACAATGGTTGACCAAATAAGGAAGTGTTTGGGAACATTGAGGGAATTTATTTGTTTCAGTAGTGATACAAGGAAGAAGCACTCATATGGAGGAAATGGTGAAAGTGAAATAAAATGTAATTTGCCGATTGTGGACGTGGAAAATACTGTTTTTCCCAAAGTCTGGAGAAAAACTCTCATATACGACACAATACGCAAACCGAATTCTCTACAAGATATATTAGTTGCCAGAGAAACGTACAGAAATATATATAAGGCAACACAACTTGTGAGTTCTATTTATGCCATTCCGATTGTTTTATTTGTTTTTCGCACTACTGTTTCCTTGGTAACACATTTCGATACCCTATTAAAAATATACAACGGCTCCATAAAGCAGATGACTTTCAAGAACAACAGTACAACCATTGAGAGCTTTGGAATTTCGCTTGCTTTTTGGGTTTTCGTGAACTTGACGTTACTTTTGACCATAACTGTGAAAACTCAGGTAGCCAAACAGAAGGCAGGGGACATTATCGATCAAGTTGAGGACCATCTTTTGCAGTATCCACAGAGAACTGAAATCCTTCAACAACTTAAATTATTTGTACATCAGATGAGCGTCAACAAAATTGATTTTGTAGCTTTTTACATATTGCGCCTGGACTTTTCGTTACTGTTCACAATCCTGACATCAGTGATAACTTACGTGGTGATCATTGCTCCCATGTAAATATTTGTTTAGTCTAACTTAACCCTCCTCTGCAAATTGTGTTCAAACAGCTGCTTGTTTTCGAAACACAAAAGTAATTTCTTATAAACTACGAAGTCTATTTAATTGTTAGGAAAGGAAAACGGGACTTTCGATGAATTTTATATTTTACGGTCATATTTTCTCTATTCTGTTGGCACTTCATATCCTGGAGAAAAACGTACTAACATTCACTCCTTACTTAACGTACCCACTCACCCACATTTCCTCTAAATTATCCACAAACTCTCGCACTTTTCTATCTATATATCTGTTGTGCTCCAGTGTCTACTGTAATTAGTTTTAGCACTTTCTCTATTGGATAATGATATAATTATGTAATATAACTGTTTTATAAATTCTAACATTCAGATATTTTGACAGCAGACAAGATGACAAAAGCTTCTCAACCGAATAATAACAGGCATTTCCAATATTTATTCTGCGTTTAATTTCCTCCCGAGTATCATTTATATTTGCTACTGTTGCTCCAAAATAATTGAATTCTTCCATCTCTTCGAAGGATAAATCTCAAAATTTTTTATTTCCCTTTCGTACAATATTCTGGTTACGAGACATAATCATATACTTTCACTTTTCGGGGTTTACTTCCAAACCTATCGCTTTACTTGCTTCAAGTAAAATTTCCGTGTTTTCCCTAATCGTTTGTGGATTTTCTCCTAACATATTCATGTCATCCGCATAGACAAGCAGCTGATGTAACCCGTTCAATTCCAAACCCTATCTGTTATCCTGAACTTTCCTAATGGCATATTCTAGAGCAAAGTTAAAAAGTAAAGGTGATATTGCATCTCCTTGCTTTAGCCCGCAGTGAATTGGAAACGCATCTGACAGAAATTGTCCTATATGGACTCTACTGTATGTTTCACTGAGACACCTTTTAAATTAATCGGACTAGTTTCTTGGGAATACCAAATTCAATAAGAATATCATATAAAATTTCTCTCTTAACCGAGTCATATGCATTTTTGAAATCTGTGAATAACTGATGTACTGTATCCTTATACTCGCAATTTTTTCTCCATTATCTGTCGAATACAAAATATCTGATCAATAATTGATGTATTGCGATCCCCATAGTTAAACGTTTGAAAGCATTGAATGTGTGGATTTTGCAGAATTTAATGTAAGGAAGGAAAATTTTAGTCTATTTTCATTGATCTGAAATGTCCGGTTTTAAATTTTGATTATGAGATTTGTTTTCTTATTCCAAATCAGAGCGTGTAATTTTTTTTGTCGCTCTCTATTCCATAGCTATTACAGTCCCCAGATCTGTAAGCTTTTAAATGTACACCGTGAAGTTAAGATAGTGCTCAAATATTTCAATCGGATATTGTTGAAAGAAACTAAGTCCACTTTTTAAAGTTTTGAGATAATAAAAAAAAAACTGTTTTGTGGATAATCTAAAGAAGATTATACCAAAATATATTGTACACATATATTTCATGTGTACAGTGTATTTTGGTTTAATGTTCGATAGATTATTCGCAAATCAGTTTTTTTTATTACCTCAAAACTTTAAAAAGTGGACTTAGTTCATTTCAACAATAATCGATTCATTTAAAAGTACTACATGCCCTTATAATTTCTGTTTCTAAATCTATGGGTATGTTCAAAGGCAGATATATTTTCTGTTCAAAGGCAGATATATTTTCCTTCATTAAAATAAATTTTTAATCTCTATCTCTCATATCACCATGTAGCACCTATGGGCGAATCCAGAAATACATATAGAGTGTTAGTTGGGAAGCCGGAGGGAAAAATACCTTTTGGGGAGGCCGAGACGTAGATGGGAAGATAATATTAAAATGGATTTGAGGGAGGTGGAATATGATGGTAGAGACTGGATTAATCTTGTTCAGAATAGGGACCAATGGCGGGCTTATGTGAGAGCGGCAATGAACCTCCGGGTTCCTTAAAACCCAATAAGTAAGTAAGTAAGTAAGTAATCTCTCATATTACTCTTTCAGTATTCTTAACATAAATTTCATATCTTCTTCATCTTAGGAAAATAACAGTGTAGTGTTGAGAGAAATCGTTTATTATTATTGCTTGAAAATTGTTTTAATTATCTATTGATCATATTATACACTGCGTGGTCTATAAGAGAAGGCTTTTGCGTTTTCAAAACAAGTACCTGTTTGAATTGCTCATCCATCCTCACAACTTTCAAAGGCAAACAACACATTAATTTGATAACATTCGTTTTAATAGAAACTCTAACGACCGTAGAAAATTCCAATGCATTATATTACAAGATCTATTCACCAGTCAACGGAAAACAGTGATAAAGTTGAAGACTTGGTAGATATTTACCCTGAATAAAAAACAAATTTCGGTTAAATTAACAATTTACTAGAAAATTTGCAATAAATATTTGGAAGATGTTCAGTCAAAGATCTCGCACACAGAACACATACACAGAAATTGTTCCAATTTATTACTTATCAAAATTTCTTGGACTAGCGCCGTTCACAATTCCAGATACTGAAAATTGGAAACAGTCGACAGTTCTCTCTGTTATTAACTGCAAAGCTTTTGGCCTGATATTCTCGGTACTGATGGGCATCTTAGTGCTTGGAGGCTTTGTATGCGGACAGATATACTTCCACTACATGTCGCACAATTCCGCGGGAGAGCTTGTTAATATCTCACTTTCCTGGCCAATGAATTACATAGTTGCATTTACGTCATTAGTTTATATAGCAGTGGATAGAAACAAAGTAATAAAGTTACTGAATATATTGGCTGACACGAACAAGGGGTGCATTCGAGAGCAAGAAACGAGGAATGTGCAATGCCGAAAGTTGCTGTGGACGCTTTTAAAATTCATTTGTTTCTTAATACTCGGTGTATTGTTTTACTTAGATGTTTACTTTTTTGGAAGATTTGATTTTCTGAACGATTCATTTTACCGCATCGCTTGTTTAATAAATGTCACATTTGTGATGCAATTTTCTACAATGGTTGACCAAATAAGAAATAGTTTGGAAACATTGAAGGAATTTATTTGTTTCAGTAGTAATACAAGCAAGGAGCATTCATATGGAGGAAAAATTGAAAATGAAATGAAAAGTAATATGCCGATAGTGGACGTGGAAAATACTGTTTTTCCCAAAGTCTGGAGGAAAACTGTTACATACGACACAATACGTGAACCAAATTCTCTACGAGATATATTAGTTGCTAGAGAAATGTACAGAAATATATATAAGGCAACAAAACTTGTCAGTTCTATTTATGGGATTCCGATAGTTTTATTTGTTTTTCGCAATTCTGTTTCCTTGGTAACACACTTGGACACTGTAATAAAAATCTACAACGGCTCCATAAAGGAAATGACTTTGAGGAACAATAATACAACCATTGAGAGCTTGGGAATTTCGCTTGCTTTTTGGGTTTTCGTGAACTTGATCTTACTTTTGACCATAACTGTGAAAACTCAAGTGGCCAAACAGAAGGCAGGGGACATCATCGACCAAGTTCAGGAGCATCTTTTGCCTTATCCACAGAGAGCTGAAATCCTGCAACAACTTAAATTATTTGTACATCAGATGAGTGTCAACAAAATCGAGTTTGTAGCTTTTTACATATTGCGCCTGGACTTTTCGTTATTGTTCACAATTCTGACGTCAGTGATAACTTATGTAATGGTCATTGTTCCCATGTAAATATTTGGTTAGTCTAACTTAACTCTCCTCTACAAGTTGTGAGGATAGATAAGCAATTGAAACAGCTGTTTGTTTTCGAAACACAAAAGTAAATACTTGTAAACTACAAGGTATACCTATATAGTTGATAGAAAACAAAAATAGAATTTTCGGTGGACTTTGTATTTTACGGTCATATTTTCTCTACTCTGTTGGCACTTCATATCCTGGAGAAGTACGTACTAACAGTCACTCCTTACTTAATGCACCCACCCATCCACCCACATTTCCTCGCAATTATCCATAAACTCTCACACTTGTCTATCTATACATCTGTGTGTAACTAGATGTTAGCACTTTCTCTGTTGGATTATGTAATTTCAGAATATAAAAATTTATTCAAAATTTACATTTGAAATGATACATATGAATAGATACCCGAAATGAGCATATGCTCGTGCTCGGGTACAGTCCAGTAGTCTACATAAATTTTACAGGTATCAATAATAATGTTGATAATAGAAATAATAGTAACAATAATAATAATAATAATTGTAATAACAATAATAATAATTATTATAATAATAATAGTAATAATAATAATCATAATAATAATAGTAACAATAATCATCATCATCATCATCATCTTCCTAACAAGTATTAGGCCAAGTGGACTGTTACGGTCTCAAACTAGAATTTTCATTCCATCTCTTCTTTGGACGGCCTAGAGATCTTTTGCCATATGGATGGTAATGAAACAGTGCTTTTGGAATTCTGCATCGATTCATTCGTTCGAGATGACCCTTCCACTGAAGTTGATATTTGCTGATGAACTTCTATTTGAAGTTCTTGCATAATGTCCTCATAATAATCATAATAATAATAGTAACAACAACAATAATAATAATAATAATAATGATAATAATAGTAACAATAATAATAATAATAATAAGAATAATAATAATAATAGTAACAATAATAATAATAATAATAGTAACAATAATAATAATAATGATAATAGTAGTAACAATAATAATAATAATAATAATAATAATAATAATAATAGTAACAATAATAATAATAATAATAGCCGTGACGGAGATGATACAAAGATAGTAATGCAAATTAATAATAATAATAATAATAATAATAATAAGAATAAGAATAAGAATAAGAATAAAACGAAAATATTTACAATAATAAAATAAATACTAAGACGGATAAAATAAAATATAAAACCACTTAGCGAGAGTTAACACAACTTAAATAAGCATATAATAGCCAGAAAAAAAATGACGAACTCGAAAATCAACAGAAAAGTTCTTTGTATCGCAGACGACAGCAATCGCCGTATTGACATTGTGTTATGCATTATTGGTAGTAGGGGGGAGCCGAAGGTCTACATTCTGCCGTTCTCTTCGAATTTTCTCATACAATCATGGGAAGTTAATGCTGAAAAACAAAATATCTACGAGTCAAACTGTTCATTATTACCAGGATAAATACAAATAATACTGAAATATATTAATCAAGTTTCAGTTATAGTTGTAGGAAATATTTTAGAAAAAGTGTAACGAATTTAATATTTTGGGAAAGTTAATTCTGTTGAACGAAATTGTCGCTTTACAGGAAAATAATTTGCTGGAGTAGAGTTTCTTACTGTGTACTTCGCTAAGACACTGATTTTGTAAGAAATTGATTAATATATTTATTGAACATTATTGTAATCATTGTGATATGGTACTTGTTTTTAAATTGTAGGCCTCATGCTGATTATAACTGTATGATCATGGGAATAAATAAATTGTTCTATAATTGCTGATGTCTATCTCATGGCTGGGCACCGGGAGCGAATACAAACTCTAAACAGGGACGCTTAATATTCATCCGTTACGGCATTAACGCTGCGCGGCGTTCGACGGGGAAGAAAGGAGTTGAAGAGAAGTCATATGGCTCCCCGTGAGAGAGATAGAATTCGCTCTTGGTGCCCAGCTGTGCTGTATCTTGTAAATTTATCTTAGCTTATTTTACATCCTTCAACAACTGTATTAACGGCAAATCATAGTAAGTATATTCATGTATTATCATGCATTACAGACACTATGTTGTGGTGAAATTTCAATTCGAGAAATTGTAAGTTATTCTTGAATTAACCGTCCATAGGCGAATGTTAGGGAAGAAATTTTCTCATGAAATTTCGGCCAGTGTATGGGACCGGTGCCCACCCAGCATCTTGATTCACTTGGGGAGCTACGATAGGTAGCGAAATCCGGTTGCGAATACCAGCTATAACTGCTGAGGGGATCATCATGCTAACCACACGATACCTCCATTCTGGTTGGATGATCGTCCACCTCTGCTTCGGCATGTGGGCGTGAGGCCAGCAGCCGGCTGGTCGGTCTAGGCCCTTCACGGACTGTATGTTAGCAGTCGTAGGTATTGGAAAGAAGGAAAACAGTACTGTGAATAATGTACTAATTTAAATTATAATTGTATCTGCAAGCTCCCTGTCGATAAGTCTCCTGCCGAGCGGATGGCAGTTCAGTACAGGTATTCGATAAACAACTTACAATGCCATTCACAGTTCAGAAATATAGGCCTAATATGTTATTAATTTATGGAAAAAATCGTCGTAATTGAAATGCGGCAAGAAGGATGTACTGTCAACGTTTTCCGCAAAGAAAGTTACCTAATGGGCGAACGTTTGTAGCAGTTTCTCAATGATTATTAGAAACTGGGAGTCTTTCACCCCGTTTCGAAAATCACACAACCAGAAATTTGTTTAAAAATGATACTGTTTTACGGACAGTCGTGGACTGCCGATAAGGGGTGGTCCTCCAGCTTGGGGGTTGGGCGAAGGGTTAACAACCCATCACCGTAAAAAATAGCTTGTTACGAATCCCTACAATAAAACAGTTATATTACCGGTTGTTCTGTATGATTGTGAAACTTGGACTCTTACTTTGAGAGAGGAACAGAGATTAAGAGTGTTTGAGAATAAGGTTCTTAGGAAAATATTTGAGACTAAGAGGGATGAAGTTACAGGAGAATGGAGAAAGTTACACAACGTAGAATTTCACGTATTGTATTCTTCTTTGAGATGGGCAGGGCATGTAGCACGTATGGGCGAATCCAGAAATGCATGTAGAGTGTTAATTGGGAGGCCGGAGGGAAAAAGACCTTTGGGGAGGTCGAGACGTAGATGGGAGGATAATATTAAAATTGATTTGATTTGTTTTTATTTTTTAGGTTATTTTACAACGCTTTATCAACAGCTTATGTTATTTAGCGTCTGAATGAGATTAAAGTGATAATGCTGGTGAAATGAGTCCGGGGTCCAGCACCGAAAATTACCCAGCATTTGCTCATCTTGGGTTGAGGGAAAACCCCGGAAAATCCTCAACCAGGTAACTTGCCGCGACCGGGAATCGAACCCGGGCAACCTGGTTTCGCGGCCAGACGCGCTGACCGTTACTTCACAGGTGGAGACAAATGGATATGACGGAGGTGGGATATGATGATAGAGAGTGGATTAATCTTGCACAGGATAGGGACCGATGGCGGGCTTATGTGAGGGCGGTAATGAACCTTCGGTTTCCTTAAAAGCCGTTTGTAAGTAAGTTTGTAAGTAACTGCTTTACGGAAGCGGGAGAGATTAAAATTTTGCATTAGAAAAAAAAGTTCCTATTATTTTGTGCAGGAAACCATTATTGTTTATTTTTTAGACGTACAAAATGGAGCAATATTTTTAAATAAGATGTAAATTTACCATAATGTTCTATTAATGAGACAAAGTTTGTATTTGCTGCTCGTTTTATGTGAACAACAGTTATCCTGGTTCGCCCCTGCATTAGAACAGAGCATCTGTTTTGTACCGGTCTATCTGTATCCGCTTTCCCATCCAGCAACGTTATCAAACGTCTAATATTGTAAACTTTAATAATGAGTTAAATAGCTATTGCAATTAGAAAAAAATTGTAAGGACATTTTTTCTTCCTTATAACATGAATAATCATCAGTTAATGTAATGGCATTTACACCCCTTACATCCTGTATATTAATTTTTAAAGTTACCTGCAAAGATATGTGATTATAATTTATATAGTTGATATTTTAAAACGCTCTTCATGACTTCTGAATAACTTATTTAAGCAGACCATGTAGGAGGCCATGCATCAGATAAAAGTAACGGGTTTTTATTTTTATCAATACTCTTTTGTTTTATTTCATAGATTATAATGTTTGCGTCCTTTGGTAGAAGTGAAAGCTTATATTAATCTGACCTCTTTGTTGGTACTCCTGTATTTGCGAATAATTTACATTGTTGATGAACTTTATTCTGACTTCCTAACATCAGAATTTCCGACTCTACGATGTTATTGCTCATCTGGAACGAACTTCCGAAACTTCTTGTGGACATTTGTGTATCTGTGCCATTCACCCCTTCCTTCTTCCAAATAGTCACCGATCCTGGGACGTGATTGGTTGACATAACTCGATAGTTCAGTACGCGAATATGGCCGGTTGTATCTGGGTGAAAATTGATATTTATAAAGCGATTTCTTTGTTTTATTAAGGAATCTATTAATATCTGTTTATTTGTTCATGATATTCGAATTTGGATCTTAATTTGAAAGAAACCCGAACTTTTAATTATTGTCAAATTTCGTGTATTGGTGTACAATGTGTATTATAATAATCTGTGCTGTGAACTGAACTTCCGTTGGTGAGAATTTATTGTACGAAGACATAGTGGACATCATGGACACCTAATGGACATCAGTTTAGAGGTAGGCCATTAACATAATATTTTCAACGAATATTATTTGAAGTGATATTGAAAATACAGTTATTATGATATCTGGCATCATTTATATCCGTTTATTAACCGACATATTATTCATGACTGCGAGATTTAAATGTGTTTTCATACTTAGTCGTTATGGTGTAATACATTTTTAACTTCTTGTTTAAGTTTTAAATCCAGAAATTTAGAATTTTTTTTGACTTCGTATCTACATATTTATTTAGAAAATAAAATACTAATCTGTCCAGCATTCATCGGATTTTGATGAAACGTAAATGCTTAAAAATATCCTAAAAACTGGCACTAGAGTGTAAAGGAAACGATGTCAAGTTCAGAAATTATAGTTTATTTAAGAAATAACTGTATCGAACGAAACGGACATTGCAATACTAAATCGTTTAAATATAATGACATATTTATTTATTTGTTTGCTTGTTATTTATTTATTCATTTTGATATTTTTAGTAGCGAATTGACCTAATTACTATATTCAACTTAAGAACGATTTAATAGTGGCAGCCATCTTGAAAATGTTGTGTAACAATAGACAATGAAATCGTTCACAGAGGTGAACTATAAATTATGTGAATCGTTCAGTGTATCCATCTTGAAAATGTTGTGTAATAATAGAAGTGAACTATAAACGATGTGAATCGTTCAGCGACGACTTCTTGGAAATATTTATTTATTTACTTATTTATTTATTTATTCATTCATTCATTCATTCACTCATTTATTTATTTATTTATTTGTTTAGTTATTTATCTGTGTGTCTGTCTGTTTGTTCGTCCGTTCGTCTGTCCATCCATCCATCATCCATTTATTTATTTATTTATTTATTTATTTATTTAAGTTATTCTGGTAGAGTTAAGCCATGAGACCTTCTCTTCTACACCACGAGAAGTGAAATACACAGTGAAACTGTGACAAAAATAGTAGGCTAATATTAATAGTCATACTTAAATATAAAAATTATTTTCATGCACATTAACAAGCTTGCATATAAATGAAATAGGCTATTGACTAAACATGATACATAATTAAGTGATTAGGCATACCGTACTGTATGTAATTATCGTAAAAAATATTTTTGTGGCTTTATTACGTAGAATAAACTAGTTGTAGTACATCACTAAACGGTTTTATTTGAAATCAAAAATACAGAATGACAAACCATTCTAAGAATAGTAACACGATTTGTCTTATAATTTTTTATTGCATAGAATAAACTGAGAGTAGACACTCATCAGGATCAGTTATTGCAGGCGAAAGAATATTTAGTCTAAGCCTAATTACTATATAAGTAATTTAGATACTTAACTTTTTGTATTAATTTTCAAAATCTTTTACAATTCGAGGCTACAACACAAGCGAATAAATGTAGCCTATAGTAGGCACGTTGTCCAAGGACTTGCTAAAGCTTGTAAATCCATTTTACATGTGGATCAAGCACTGAAAAGAAACAAAGAAGATATTAAAGGCCTAGAGGAGAGGGAAAGGAACTGACCACCCTGCCACTTATCTCCTGACCTAGTTGCGTCATCAGCGATGCTTGTTAGTGTCACTTGTGGGGTCCACACTTGACTTCTGACAGTTGACTAAACAACAAACAACAACAGACTTGACTTCTGACAGTTGACTAAACAACCAACAACAACAACAACAAACACAGCGCCATCAAAGAACATTTGAGTGTTATTCTGCGCAATGCTGTTATAGCAGAAGATATAAAATGTTTGATGCTCTGCAACTCTTCAAGGTCTTCGTAGTTTCTCTTCCAGAGAACGCCTCAATTGTCTGTGGCTCAAAAACCGTTCTTTACAGATTCTCTTAATAATATTTTATGATTAAATACATTATCTATTATTATTACCATTATTAATATTATCATCATCGTTATCATTTAAGTCGACCTGGTTGGCGAGTTGGGCATAGAAGGCCAGCGCTATACCAAGGTTGCGGGTTCGATCCCGGGCCAGGTCGATGGCATTTAAGTGTGCTTAAATGCGACAGGCTCATGTCAGTAGATTTACTGGCATGTAAAAGAACTCCTGCGGGACAAAATTCCGGCACATCCGGCGACGCTGATATAACCTCTGCAGTTGCGAGCGTCGTTAAATGAAACATAACATCGTTATCATTTTTATTCATTCATTTATTTATTTATTTAACCTGGTAGAGATAAGGCCATCAGGCCTTCTCTTCCCCTCTACCAGGGGATTACAACTACAATAATAAGAATACAATTACAATTATAATTACAATTAATATTAAATTTACAAATGCAATAAAAATCAAAGTACTAAAAGATTAACTGATTAATAAAAGCTAGACAGTTTATTGTAAAAGTTAAGAAGAGAGAAACATTTTTTTTTATTAATTAAGTAAAAATTAAACCTACTCTACGCAATAAGAAAATGCTTAATAAGTTAAGCTTGCTTTTGAGCGCTACTAAATTCCGACAGTCTCTGATGTCACTGGGTAGGGTATTCCACAAGCGCGAGAGCGAGATTGTGTATGATGATGAATACGATGATGTCTTATGTGTTGGTATGGCTAGTATGCGGCTATTTTGCGTGCGTGTGAAGAGATTATGATATGATGACAGGTAACTGAAACGGGAGGCAAGGTAGGTAGGTAGGCGTAGAAGTGTGAAGGACTTGGAAATGAAGAACAAGGGAATGAAAATTTCTACGTTCGTTAAGCCGTAGCCAGTTTAGAGTTTAGAAGGATGGGGTAATGTGGTCAGCGCTACGGACATCACAGACGAAGCGAACACAAGAATTATGAACACGTTGTAATTTTTGCGACTGGTTGACATTGAGGTCAGTCAGTAGAAAATCACAATAATCGAAGTGGGGCATTACTAGTGTTTCCACTAGTATTTTCTTGAGTGATAGCGGGAGGAATTTTCGAATGCTGTTTAACGAATGTAGTATGGAAAGCACTTTTTTGGTAATATGGGTTACTTGGTTATCCTAGTTTAAATGCGTATCAAAGTAAACTCCAAGGTTTTTAACACAGGAAGCAAAAGGGATTATTGTGTCGTTTAACTTGACTGGGAGAGCAGGAGTAATGTTGCATAATAGACGTTGATGTCCCACTAGGATTGCTTGTGATTTTCTTGCATTGAGAGTCAAACCAAACTTTCTGGCCCATGCAGATATAGATTCAAGGTCCTCGTTAAGATTGTGTATTGCGTCATTGAGTGAGTCAGGGGTTGTATGGATATAGATTTGTAAATCGTCTGCGTAAAGGTGATGCTTGAAGTGCTGTAGAGTCGAAGGGATGTCATTTACGTATTATTGTCATTGTTTTCATTATTATTATCATTTTTGTTATTATCTTTATCATTATCATTATTATTATTATTATTATTATTATTATTATTTTCTTTAGTATTATTTGCTGTGGTGGCACACTTGCAGTATATTCTCTGCTACACAAATACGTCATTAGAAATACAGCAGTACAGTACGTTGTTGAGGCCACGTGGTTACTATTTTCATTCGCACCATAACAATATGTACGAGTAGTACCACTCCATTAATTGTTTGTCTTGCGCCTTGGTGTATATTTTTATTTGTACTGTGAAAATTATAAAAGACAGGAGAAGGTAAAAAGTCAAAAACAATTTTTTTTAAAGTTAAAATTGAATTTACTGAAATTCAAATAATACAAATACAAACATGTAATAATAATAATAATAATAATAATAATAATAATAATAATAATAATAATAATAATAATCCGTGGCGCTACAGCCCGTGAAGGGCCTAGACCGACCAACCGGCTGCTGGCCTCACGCCCACATGCCGAAGCAGAGGTGCAGGATCATCCAACCAGAATGGAGGTATCGTGTGGTTAGCACGATGATCCCCCCAGCCGTTATAGCTGGTATTCCCAACCGGATTTCGCTACCTATCGTAGCTCCCCAAGTTCATCACGATGCTGGGTGGGCACCGGTCCCATACACTGGCCGAAATTTCATGAGAAAATTTCTTTCCCCATGAGGACTCGAACCAGCGCGCATTCCGTAACGCGAGTCCTAGGTAGGATGCCTTAGGCCACGACGTCACGGCGCGGGACACAAATATGTAATGAAAGATAAAATATAACACAAAAGTACAACATAGTAGTAATATAATAAATAAAGAAAGAAAGAGAAGAAACTTTTCTCCCCGTTAAAGTTCCAAATCACAGGTTAAACTATATTAAGAATAATATAATACTTAGAATATACATACAGTATTACAATTGTAGTATTAATTAATTAAAGAGCTGGATTCCAAACTGGCTTAAGTCCAAATGACAAGTTATGAGAAAAATGACAAAAACTGATAAAATAAATTTGACACCCTTAGATCCGTTTGAAACAAAAAACATATGCAACACTAAGTCAAGACGTAGGAGAGTCTGTTAAATAAACTTACATATACATATCGTCGGCTTAGAGTGTAAACTACTAACCGCCAAAAAGAAAATTTTACAAGAGTAGCAAAAAACTAAGTTTAAATTAACTCTGAAACTTCAGGACCAAATCCAAAATACCGTAGAAGTGGGTAAAGTCGATCAGTGGGTGTAAAATCGTTCATTTGCGATTTTTATTGAAAATTATATATTTTCTCAGTTACTTGTTAAAATTTTGTTACGCTGACTTCAGTGTCTTACATTGCAAATGTAAGCGAGAGGGACAACAAAAAGCCTGCGAATGCCAACAATGGGAACACTGTGTAATTACCGTTGAAGTGAAAATTGTTATTTTCAACTTTTTCTCTTAAATGAAAACAACTCTAAATTATAGTCAGCAGTGAAAGGAGACAGGAAGTATACGCAAGTACTTTTCGTTGAGATTATATCCTGAAATAATAGTTTTGCAGTTCGTAAATATTGGTATCGAAACTTATTATTTAAAAAAAACTTGTACCTTTGTAGGGTTAAGTCGATCATGCCATCGACCTACTCGAAACAGATAGGACCAGCAGGAAGAATAAATTGTTCACCGAAATACCTCCAACTAACACTTATAAACAGAAAAGTGTCATAGTATAGCTTATATTGAGGGGATAGTGGGGAAAGAAGAAGTCGAAATTATGGTGAATTTCTTGCGTAAGAGAAGCACTGCCAAAGGAACATATTTTGTACACCCCTCTGTACCTGACTATGGGAACAACGTAGTTTCTAAAGTGACATGAGGAGGGGAAGATTGCAAATAACATCTGACATAAACCTAAGCAATGTTGAATTGCATTTTAGATTATAATTGAAGGGTGGTATTTCAATGTAAATGTTGAATTCTTAAATCTTTGTTTGTTGGTATGTGAAGTATTAAAATGTGTTTTTATGTTTTATAAGTTGGCAATTATAGTCACTATTGTACAGTGGAGACCTATAGGCCTAATTGTATCGAATAGTGTGATCACAGTAACAAAAGATACACTATATAATGCTATAGGCATATATTGAAGATTATTATTGTTTTTACACCCGTTATAACAAAAAAATATATATGTAATACACTTAATTTGTTTTTTTTTTTAACATAAACAGTGATCGACTTTACTCCGAAATATTTTAAAATCGATCTTAAACTAAAAATTCAATGGTGATCGACTTTACCCTATTTAAGAAGGTAACTTCGATCACAAGTAAAAAAAAAACACTTTTTTATGGATTGTAATTTAATTCTTGTAACGTGTCTTCATAAGTGAAGGATATGACGACAAAATGCTATTTTCTGAGGAACTTCGCTCCATTGCATAACCTCAATATCATTAAAAAATTGCAAAATTTTGATCGACTTTACCATCTTCTACGGTACAGGTACAAATGCCACCTGTACTTTGGATGAAAAATTGAATTCCATAATGCGGGAATATTTATCTACAATTGACCACAGTGACTATTATCTTTGCCATATATTCATAGAACAATAACTAAATAATCCACATTTACACCAACAAATTAACGATCACTATGGATTAGTCGGATCAGATATCTTTGAAGGTCAGTCTACCTGATGATCAGATCCTACAGCAACACGAACTATATGTGATGTAAAATCGTTTCTGTATTCTCATTATTATTGCGTCACTAGCTGTATCCGTGCGCTCCGCTGCATTTGTTAGAAATAAATATAATTACATAATTAAAAAGGACATCTGGTCCAGGGAACATTCGTGTTTGATAGAAGGATAAATCGTTTGATATGTCACTTAATTTAAATTGTATTTAAATAATTAAAATGCGATCATTTTGGTTCAGAGACCACTCATTTAGTGGAATGATAATTCCTTTAACATATTTCTTAATTGTTATTACATGCAAATAATTAAAATATGATCATTTGGTTCAGAGAACATCCGTTTTTGGTGCAATTTGGTCCCACCAAAATTTTGCTTGGAATGAAACGTATCTGAAATCATTTTTAAAGAAACTTTTGTTATGTAACATTTTCACAAAAATCAATAATAAGCGAGATATTTTGGTTTATTTAATTCAGGCCCCCTTATGACCACCCTTTTAAATAATGTATTTTGAATGCATATAGCCTAAAAGTTAGAAAAAACTTAATTTATATTCCAATTTTCATATAAATCGGTTCAGCCATTATCGCGTGAAAAGGTAACAAAAATCCAGACAAACAGACAAAAATAAAAAAAAAAGCGATTTTCGGTTTCAGGATGATTAGTTATACATGTTAACACGAATTATTTTTGGAAAATTGAAAATTACCAGAAAAAATTTTGGCTACAGATTTATTATTAGTATAGATTCTTTTGCTTGCACACGAAATCAGATCCGACAAATATCCGATCGACGCAGATCTCTGGAATACACTATGATGTCCTTCTTCTGTACTAGATGTTTTCCCTGCTTGGTAATCCATGTGAGCTGGTGAAATGAAGTTTAATTCGGCAGAAACAAGTGTTTACATAGGAACAATGACGATCACATAAGTTATCACTGATGTCAGGATGGTGAATAGTAATGAAAAGTCCAGGCGAAATATGTAACAAGCTACAAAATCAATTTTATTGACGCTCATCTGATCTTGAAATAATTTGAGTTGTTGAAGAATTTCATTCCCTTGTGGATACTGCAAAAGATGCTCCTCAACTTGGTCAACGATGTCTCCTGCCTTCTCCTTGGCCACTTGTGTTGTCATGGTGATGGTCACAAGTAAGGTTACGTAGAAGAATATCCAAAAAGGCAGAGACATGCCATAGATCTCGGTAGTTGTATTCTTGTTATTCATGGTCATCTCTCTTATTGAGCCGTTGTAGATTTTTATAACAGTGTCGACATGTGTTACCAAGGAAACAGACGTGCGAAAAACAAGTAAAATAATCGGAATGCCATAAATAGAATTCACAAGTTGTGTGGCCTTGTAAATGTTTCTGTACATTTTTCTAGCAATTATTACTTCTCTTGGAGAAATTGGGCTGCGTATTACGTCACAACTGTTAGTTGTACTCCACACCTTGGCAGAAATATGATTGTCCACGTGCACAACTGACATATTTGTTTTTAAGTCACTTTCTCCATTTGCTCCATATGGACTTTCTTTCCATGCATAAGCTTTAAAAAAAAGAAATTCTTTCAGTGTTACCAAACTCTGCTTTATTTGGTTAACCATTGTGGAAAATTGTAATAACAAAGCGAAATTTATTAAATGAGCGGTACGGTAAATTGAATCGTTGAGGAAATTAAATCTTCCGAAGAAGTAAGTGTCTATACACAACATTACAGCCAATATAATGAAACAAATTAATTTGAAAATTGTCCACCTTTTCTTTCGGCATTGCACATTCCTTGCTGTATACTCTAGAATGCACTCCTTGTTCATGTCATTCAATAGATTCAGCAGCGTTGTTACTTTATTCTTATTCACTGCTATATAAACCAATGACGTAAAGGCAACTATGTAGTTCATTGGCCAGGAAAATGATATGTCGACCAGTTGACCCGCGGTACGATCAGTCATGTAGTAGAAGTATATCTGTCCACATACGAAGCCTCCAAACACTAAGCTGGCCATCAGTATGGACAGTATATTCCCCAAAGATTTGCAGTTAATATAGTAGAGAACTCTCGAATGAGCCTGATTTTCAAAATCCGGAATTGTAAACGGTGCCAGTCCTAGAATTTTTGATAAACAATAAATTGGAACTGTTTCTGTGTATGTGTTCGGTTTGTGAGATGTTTTACTGAACATTTTCCAAGTATCTAGTCCTAATTTAGTTGTAAATGTTGTACTTCAATTAACCTTTCTATTTTACAAGTGTATCTTTTATGTCGTGGCACTTTCTCACAATTTTGCTTATACTGAAATTCATTTCGTGTAATTTAATGTATTCCAGTGTTTGACGATCACTAGACTTTTCATTGAAACATTATGAAATGAATGTGTTGTTTGCGTTTGAAAGTTGTGAGGTTGGATAAGTAGTTCAAACAGCTACTTGCTTTGAAAACACAAACACCTTTTCTTCTAAACTACAAAGAGTATAATATGATTAATAGAAAAGAGAAAGAGAATTTTCGATCGTTGTTTTATTTTACGGTTGCTCTTTCTCTCCTTTGTTGGTCCGTGTTACCCTCACAACAGTGGGTTAACATTAAAACCTTACGAGATTAATGTGTTGTTTGCCTTTGAAAGTTGTAAGGTCGGATGAGTAAGTCAAACAGCTACTTGTTTTAAAGACACAAAAGCCTTTTCTTCTAAACCACACAGAGTATAATATGATTAATAGAAAACAGAAAGAGAATTTTCGATCGATGTTTTATTTTACGGTTGTTCTTTCTCTCCTTTTTTTGTCCCTGTTACCCTGACACCAATGGTTAACAGTCACCGGAAAGCTATATAATATCAATAAATTGACACCTATGCATCCATTCAACTATTTTTACTTGCAGTCATCTAACTCGGTATGGGATAGTTGCGCTTCGTGGTCAATTCGGAGGCCTAGGCATGGCATAGTTGCGCCCTGAAGAAATCAGGTAGCAGAATGGACATGGCATAGTTGCGCCCCGATGGGCATAGTACACACGAAAGTGATAGTCATAAAATAAATAAATAACTTAAAAATGTTATAGTGGTAGCAGTAGAAAAACAGTTAATAAAGTACTGCCAACTTCATGGTATTCATTTTAACGGTAGACTATCGATAATCACTGCATAAACTGTAGAAAAACAATCAATAAAGTACTGCCAATTTCATGGTGTTCATTTTAACGGTAGACTATCGATAATCACTGCATAAACAGAATAAAAACAGTTAATAAAGTACTGCCAACTTCATGGTGTTCATTTTAACGGTAGGCTATCGATAATCACTGCATAAACAGTAGAAAAACAGTTAATAAAGTACTGCCAACTTCATGGTGTTCATTTTAACGGTAGACTATCGATAATCACTGCATAAATAGAATAAAAACAGTTAATAAAGTACTGACAACTTCATGGTGTTCATTTTAACGGTAGGCTATCGATAATCACTGCATAAACAGTAGAAAAACAGTTAATAAAGTACTGCCAACTTCATGGTGTTCCTTTTAACGGTAGGCTATCGATAATCACTGCATAAACAGAATAAAAACTGTTAATAAAGTACTGCCAACTTCATGGTGTTCATTTTAACGGTAGGCTATCGATAATCACTGCATAAACAGTAGAAAAACAGTTAATAAATTTACTGCCAACTTCATGGTGTTCATTTTAACGGTAGACTATCGATAATCACTGCTTAAACAGTAGGAAAACAATTAATAAAGTACTGCCAACTTCATGGTGTTCATTTTAACGGTAGGCTATCGATAATCACTGCATAAACAGAATAAAAACAATTAATAAAGTACTGCCAACTTCATGCTGTTCATTTTAACGGTAGGCTATCGATAATCACTGCATAAACAGTAGAAAAACAGTTAATAAAGTACTGCCAACTTCATGGTGTTCATTTTAACGGTAGGCTATCGATAATCACTGCATAAACAGTAGAAAAACAGTTAATAAAGTACTGCCAACTTCATGGTGTTCATTTTAACGGTAGGCTATCGATAATCACTGCATAAACAGTAGGAAAACAGTTAATAAAGTACTGCCAACTTCATGGTGTTCATTTTAACGGTAGACTATCGATCATCACTGCATAAACAGTAGAAAAACAATTAATAAAGTACTGCCAACTTCATGGTGTTCATTTTAATGGTAGGCTATCGATAATCACTGGATAAACAGTAGAAAAACAGTTAATAAAGTACTGCCAACTTCATGGTGTTCATTTTAACGGTAGGCTATCGATAATCACTGCATAAACAGTAGAAAAACAGTTAATAAATTTACTGCCAACTTCATGGTGTTCATTTTAACGGTAGACTATCGATAATCACTGCATAAACAGTAGGAAAACAATTAATAAAGTACTGCCAACTTCATGGTGTTCATTTTAACGGTAGGCTATCGATAATCACTGCATAAACAGAATAAAAACAATTAATAAAGTACTGCCAACTTCATGCTGTTCATTTTAACGGTAGGCTATCGATAATCACTGCATAAACAGTAGAAAAACAGTTAATAAGGTACTGCCAACTTCATGGTGTTCATTTTAACGGTAAGCTATTGATAATCACTGCATAAACATTAGAAAAACAGTTAATAAGATACTAAAACAGTTAATAAGGTACTGCCAACTTCATGGTGTTCATTTTAACGGTAAGCTATTGATAATCACTGCATAAACATTAGAAAAACAGTTAATAAGGTATTAAAACAGTTAATAAGATACTGCCAACTTCATGGTGTTCATTTTAACGGTAAGCTATTGATAATCACTGCATAAACATTAGAGAAACAGTTAATAAGGTACTGCCAACTTCATGGTGTTAATTTTAACGGTAAGCTATTGATAATCACTACATAAACATTAGAAAAACAGTTAATAAGGTACTAAAACAGTTAATAAGGTACTGCCAACTTCATGGTGTTCATTTTAACGGTAAGCTATTGATAATCACTGCATAAACATTAGAGAAACAGTTAATAAGGTACTGCCAACTTCATAGTGTTCATTTTAACGGTATCGGTAATGATAATCACTGCATAAACATTAGAAAAACAGTTAATAAGGTACTGCCAA